>NC_060952.1:30997577-31297577 GCF_022045245.1 Lucilia cuprina
ACGTTATTTTGTTTTTTTTTCATAATATTATTATAATAATTTTTGATTTTCATTGATTTAAATTTATTAGAAATATGTCTTTTTAAACTAAATTACAAACTAAACAGTATTTAAATTGTATATAAATGGCTGACTTATATAATATAATAATATTTTTTTTTAATTAAAATTATTTTAATATTAATCATATATTTATTGTAATATCTTAAGCATTAATTAAAATTAGTTATTGTTTATTTAATATTCCATAATTTATATAACAAATGGCAAGCATATTTACAAACATTTAAATTAAAAAATCAAAATTAAAAGCCAGTTGTTAATTTAAGATTTAAGAATAATTGACCATGTTATTACAACACAAACTGTACAGGCTTAATATTAATTAGAAGAAGTTTTTATTTTAAATTTATTTTACATAAAACATAGAAAAAGTAATTTCAAATTGCACTGGCCCTTGTTTAAAAATTGAGCTTTTAATTTTTCATATATTACATTTTATTTAATTTATTTGTTTTTTTTTATTTTGGTATCATCACATTTTATTTGGGTTTTATTTTCATTATTTTATTTTTGGTATTTATTCTTTGGTTTGTGTGCGATATTTACGCATTTCCATTATTTGCAACAATTTATGTTGCATCTTACAATTTTATGAATGCGAATGACTTAGATGATGCGCTGCACCCAAAGGATGAAAATAAGGACCATAGGGTGGATAGGGCATAGTATGCGAATAGAGTAGACTACTGGCATATGCACCCGGTCCAAATGAACCGCCTGAGGGTGGTGGTGGTATGGTGGGACTGTTAACATCCATACCAGGATTTTGTTTCTTCCATTTGGTGCGACGATTTTGAAACCAAATTTTAACCTAAAATTATAAAACAATACAATAAAAACGAAATGTTTTAATTAATTGTTAAGCATGTTTTCTTGGAAAATATGTTGCAACATAGTTTCCTTTAAGATGAATAGATTTATGTTTTTTTTTTTATTATTCTTACCTGAGTCTCTGTTAATGACAAACTAATGGCCAAGTTCAGTCTCTCGCATACACTTAAATAACGTGTAGTCTTAAATTTATTCTCCAATGACACCAGCTGTTCATAAGTAAATGCAGTGCGTGCTCTTCTTGGTTTGGAGCCACCACCACCATTTTGTGATTTACCATCACCATTACGACTGCCACCCTTTTTTGAATCGGTTTCGCTAGCATGATCATCAATATCACTCATGCCATCATCACACATGTCATCCTGATCCATGTCATTAAGGTCATGGGCTAAGGGAAGGAAGAAAAACAAAACATCAAAGTTAAGTTAGTTGTTTATTTGTCAAATCGATAATAAGAGATAAAATTAAATGAGAAAAATAAAATAAAACAAATTAGCATTTAGTCAGCCAGCAATAAACAGATTTAAATTCTGGAGAAACAAAATAGCCATCAATCATGGCGTGGTAGTATTTGTTGCATCACAAACTTATAACAACTGACCATGGCTTTGTAAACTCAAACATATGATGACCACTTGTGAAAGTTATAAAACATAATGGAAAAACTCCCCCTTGAAAACAATTTAATTTTTGTTTTGAAAATTGAAATCAATCACTTTCATTTAACGTATCTTCCCCGACCTCTCTTCAGTAGTATAATAGCAAAATGTACAAAATCATCATTCCTCTAGCTAGACATGTCATTGATGTCACCGGTATAAAATAATAATAACAAAAAACTGTGAAAAAAAAACTCCATATAGAATTCAATCAATATTTTCTCGTTTGGCTGAGAAAAATTAATTGGAAAAAAATTGTACTATTCTTTGGTTCATGTATTGATTTTGTGTTTTAGTGGGTGTTTGTATTTTTATACATATTCAATTAAAATCATTATGAGTAGAATGGTTATAAAATTTGTTTTGATTATTCCACTCATTCTCCTGACAATCAATTACGTTTTATATTACATTATAATGTAATCGTATGTGTATGTAATCGATTTTATATAATTATGTTATTTAATTTTAGGTAATTGACGTTTATATAACAGTTTAGTATTTAGGAGAAATTTTCTTTAGCATAATACGACGGTTTTATCTTATTACCTTACACTGAAAAAATCCATGCCTAATATATACGAAAAATGTCGTACATTGTACGAATCGTTCGCTACGAAATTCTTTCGTAATATATACGAAATTGTACGAAATATTTTAATATAATGCAAAAAATTCTTGAAAAAATTAATTTACATAAATTGAAAAAAAGTGAATTTTGAATAAATATGGTAAAATTTACGAAATATTAATTTATTCAAACATTTTTGTTCATTTTAAAATAAATTTTCTAATTTTAGTTCAAAATTATTCTCCACACGAATTTTCGAAATTTCGTAAAGTTAAGCATGGATTATTTTCAGTGTAGGTGAGAGTTACAAGCCGATGCATAATGATTGGCGGCGGCGGCGCAACCATTTTAGGTCGGCGGCGGCGTCTTATTATAGAAAATATCGGCGGTGGCTAAATTGTCGGCTCAATTTAACATTTTCTTTAGAAATTTACCTTATAATCATTTAATATATTAAAAAATCTTTGAAACCTGTCTCTATATAAGTTTTCTTCTACCCGACAGTGGCAATGAAAGTGCTCCAGAGTTTCACACTCCTCTCTACATGCTCGACATTCATCCGAATCCGCACGTCTAATTTAGTATAGAAGTGGTTGTAATCCTATGTGTCCACTCATACTAACCTCAGAATTGAAGGCATTCACACGTCTTCGCGTCAAAGTATTACGAGCTTTTCATACCTGTACTTCGAGTTCTACGCTTCAAGTTAGATTTTCATTCGTAAACTCATCTGACATGTTTGTGCGCCGCTTGTAAAGTAGAAAGTAATAAAAGGAGAAAGTAGATATACTTTAAGCATTTTACACGCTTTTGTGCTTGTAACATTCAGCATACAAATACTTTGATTCTACTTTTTTGACAGACGCATAGCGTAGAGCGCATGGTGTGAACCTCCAGCTTATCTACCTCGAACTCACTTCCCTTGAAGTGGTATACATGGAAACACTTATACCCAAGCTGCATGTACGCTAAACTCCCGGTATTAGTTCGATATTAAACTTTTTATCCCGCTTGACCAAGACATTCTATATGAGATCAGAGTTTCAAAGCGTCCGACATGTACTGTGTCTGGTATGCAATCAGGCTCGTCCGATATCAGACACTTGTACGCTGAACTCCCTGTATTAGTTCTGAACTCCCTGTATTAGTTCTATATATAACTATTCCATAAGGTAGTTAATGCCTAAACTAGAATTGGTAGGACTAAGACCATTAAGACTTTCTACATGTCGCCCAGCACCGATGTACCTTATTGATTCTATCCTCTATGAGGTGTCTTGATTTTAATTTCCGGTTAGGTTACCTTACATGAAAGTCTATAAGGAATAAAATCTCAGTTTCAAAGCGTTCAATTTTCACCATCAATACGGGCTTTAACACAAAAGATTGTATAGCTTTTTCCGCAAATTCACAGCAGCCAAACTGTTAAAAATATTTTTTGAAAGCTTTCAGTATTCCAGCATAATAAAGCTTTGGAAAATTTCTTAAATGAATGATGAACATTTTTTTACCTAAAACAATTAATAATCGATTTAAACAATAGATTTCAAATATTAAACACACCTCTACCATTAAGCGAATAGAAAATTTAAAACTCTATTTAAAATATCCTAAAAATCCTTTTGACAATCATACATATATCTACATAACAAACACTTAAATCAGGATTATAACTTCCTTATTTTCAAATACACTTCTTAACAACATTCCTCCCCTAACAAGGCGTTTTTTTGCATTTTTGATTTAAATTTTGAAAAGGGTTGACATTTTGGTATAAATTTAAAACTAAATGAGTGTGTTGGTGCGTCTTAATGTTGTCCTTTTTGAAAGAAAAAAAAACAATCAAACAAATAAATGTAAATCTCTTTTTCTATGGTCTCAACTTTATGTAGACGATTTGATTCCAATTTATTTTGTTTAAAATCCTTGTGTTGTTGTCAAGCTTGTCACATTTTTTTGTACTTAATGCTTGAGTGCATTTTTTAACGCTTTAAAAAGCTTGTTAAAGACAACAACATCCAGCAGTTATATTTAACCCTATTACTTTTAAGGTGGCATTATAATAACCCTGTTTCCTTAAACAGACTAAAACGGTAGCTTGTGGCAACTAAATTGTTTTGTTGTGTAGTTAATTTGTTAACAAGTAAAGTTTTTTCTCCTTTCTTTTGGAAAGTTTTAAGGCTGTTTTTTAAAGACAAGTTGTTAATACCAGGAAATCAAAGATTTAAGAATGTTATGTCGTTGGAGAAATGAAAAATCTTTTAATTATTGTTTATTAAGTAAAAGAAGCTTATTAGAAGTTTGAAAAGGTTTTGGAAAAAGTCGTATACAAGGTAATTAATAGAATGTTAAATAGGTTTTAAGTTAAGTCTTTTAGTAATTATTAGAAAGGTAATTTAATTATTATAAAAATATTGTTAAATCTTCAGCTTCTAAGAATCCTTTTTTCAAATTTACATATAGACCCTTCCTTCTGTTGCTTTAACAACTAATTAGTTTAGTTGAGTGTACTTAATATAGATAAATTATATTATAGCCTAAAAGTAGGCAAATAATCAGCTATTTTAATTACACCTAAACCATTGCACTCAATTTTGTCATTATAGTATATATATGTTGTCTTTTTAAAATCATTTCCACTTAACACACTGCATGCCACACACACACATACGTTCATACATATAATGAAATTTACAGACACTGATACACCTCATCAAGTGTGTCTCTCATACACTCATTAAACAATCATTGACTCATTCGCGTTTTCTCTCACTTGCTTGCACGTTTTACCCTTTCGTTTTGTAAACATTGCGGTAATTAATCAGTAAATTAACATCAATGCTTCATTTAATATTGAACATTTATTGACCGACACAGCTTGCAATAAACACACTATTACCGGAATAAGTACGTGCAATTATACACACATAATAGATACATAGTATGTATGTATGTGTTGGAATTTGTATATGTAAAAGTTTATGGTTGTGTTTTGTCTATATTAAAATAGTAGTTGTAACTGCATTAGTAGCATCCAGTGGGCAAAATAATGCATTAGAAAGGACTTTTTATAAACCTAATAACTGGACCCGGAAATTTGGAATTAATACCCCATTAACATTTTTTTTTATTAAAACCTTAAATTGTAGATTTTTTAACACGATCTCTTAGTTGGGTCTCATAAATTAATCTTTTGCAAACTTTTCTCACAGGGTAGTGTCGTATTTGCCATTTTCCTTACGTTAAGCACAGCTTTGTTGTCATAATATTTACAATTTTATTTCCTTATCTATTTGTGGGTATGTGTGTGTGTAAATTATTTACTCGGTTATATGACTGTATGTGTTTAAAGATTTGTTTATTTTATTATGGCGTATAATGGCGGTTGTTAAAACAAACAACATTTATAAATAAGTTTACTTTTATAATGGATGTCTGCTTAATGGAACATATACACATACATTTTACAAAAACAACAAAAACAAGAAAAGCGTTATCATCAGAACAAATAACAATCTGCAGTCGGTTAATATGTAGATAGACAGATGAAAACTCATATCTATTCCATATACAATTATGCTTCAGGTATTTCAGATCGATAATAAAATTATATGTTCAATTCACAATCGGTGTTGTACGGTTGTATCGTAGTAAGTCGTAATATTTTATTATTGATTTGTTTTTGTTTCAAAATATTTTATTTGAAAATGTTTTATGACATACAACGCTACGACATCGATTGTGAATAGAACAAATACTTTATTTAGGAATCAGTGACTCTTTGGGTTAAATATAACAGAAAAGACTTTTCAATCTATAGTACAGAAAACAGACTTCGTATTGCGCTACTGTCAAAAAAATCCCATCGATTCTAATTGAACTTAAACCGTTGATTGCATTACTATATCTGTATTAAAAACGCCCCCTTCATTATGTTAAACCTTTCTACCAAACACTTTCAATTCCACTAAATTATCGATAAAAGCGACACACACTTTAAAACGATAAACAGTACTAATTTGCAACCACATTTAATTTGATTTTGTGGTCAAACACACTGGCTGCATAACAACTCAACCAAACAACCCGTAATGATAGAAAAACAAACAAAGTGAAAAAATTTCAATGAATTTAAGCACCTCTCTAGAAATAGAAATAAACGTTAGAAAATAAAAGCGCCAAAATAACACAAATGCGAAATACACATTCAACCCCAAAAACAAACCTATCAACACACACGTACATATATATACAAATGTTATTTGCACCAGTTAAACCTTTACCAACATAAAACATGTAGTATTTAGCGCGTAGGGTGCCGGTAACTCTAGCGCGTTTAGTGTGAGACCAGACAATCGATATGTTTACTTGAAACTTGGATTTTGATGCTGATGCTGCTGTTTTTGTTGTTGTTCATGTTGGCGTTTTATGTTGCTGTTAAGGATGAGGGGGATTTAACCAGTCAACAATTTTCTACTGTAATTGTTTAGTTGTGGCTGCTGTTATTGTTGTTCGCGTTTGTATGTCTTTGTTAATGATGTTGGAGTCGTGTTTGTTATTGCACTGTTCAAGTCCTGATCTGTCAGTGTCTGCTGTATGTATGTGTCTGCACTTTTTTCGTGTGTTTAAATAGCGTAACGTTAAAATTCGTGTTAGAACAACCTTGACCATTTGGATATTTAGTTGATGGGTTCGGTTAATTGGGTGTTTTAAGTCGTTTAGGTTTGTTTGCAACTTGCCTAAACATACATACATATATTCCATATCAAGCCATGAAGTATCGTATATGTTTTAATTTTTTTAAAAGGGGTTTTTACTGATATCTTTTTCTATTTATAATGGCGGCTTATTCAGGCGTATAAGTAAAACCACAATGAACAGTTTTAATTGATTTTCACGCACATGAGTACTACTTATTGAGGGTTTATAATTGTTCAAAGTCTGGCAACTCTAGAATATATTTTAAAATTTGTCCTTCCTCCCTCCCATATAAGAATTAAAATCCAGGGAACAATAATTGTAATAAAATAGGAAAGAAAAGTTATGCATAAATGATGATATACCGCATGCTAAAGAAAAACAAAAACAATAAAGTTTAAAAGAAATAACTGGGGGAAAAAACTCCAAAAGCTGCACTAACGTACAACAAACTTTAAGTTTTTGCTGCCATACATACAGCAAAAAACTAGGGGTTGCTTACAGCTATAAAAGTACAAATGGCAACAAAAACAACAACATGACAAAGTGTATAAGGAATGAAAATATTTATATGGTACCATTTAAAAACAAAATGGGGATATTTTTCGTGAACAACAGTAAAGTATGAGGGGCGGTTTATTGTTTAAAAAGGGGGGGAGAAGAATGAAAGCATGACTAAGAGCAACAACCAGTTTTTTTTTTTTTTTTGAAAAAAAAACAAGGGATCATAATCAAAACAAACCAGAAGTAAAAGTAAAAAGAATGCTAACAACAACAACAAAAAATGGTGGATAAACAGAAAATATTAAATATGGCTGAACAGACCATACAGAGGAAGTATATGTATGTATATTACTTCCTCTTATACTTTTGTGGGGATTTCTGTTTGAAGAGACACAATTTTAGCAAAATTGTTTTTATTTAAATTTTAAAAAAAGACTTTGTTTTCTTTTGCCAAATGCTAAAAGAGTCTAAATTTATGCTAAACTTTAAAAATTAACAAGTTTTATTTAGAAAAAGCTTTTGCATATTAAAATTAAAGTTGCCATCGTTTTTGGAACATATGGATTCCGCAACAAAAGATCTGCTCTTATTTTGAAGGCAATTACGGTGTGCTGAAGTGAAGAGTAGAGTAAATATAAAGTTATACGCTAAACTTTAAAACTCAACAAGTTTTAAGTATTTTGTATTTTCAGGGGTTGAACTAGTTAAGACCTATAACCTGTTCTAAACTGAAGAGTACTTCAGAGTGAGTGTTCTGCAATGTTCAAGTTATACAGATATCGGTTTAGTCTAAGCATCTAGACTAACAGCAGTTTTAAAACTGCTGTTAACAGATATTGCAACAAGTGGCCGAACGATTTTAGTCCCACGATTGCTTCAAACATATTAGTTTCATATCTTCTGTGTTATTTCTGGTCAGATTGCTTCAGCTTATAATAGAAACTAATGAACCCACCGAATACATAGCGTTACGATCTTTTATGTTTGTTTTGCATTTAGGACACGCAAAATCTTCTTTGAAGGTAAATTCTGCTTTTGGCAGAATCCTGCGGCTCACAAACATTTTAAATTTTCTGCTCCCAAAATCATGTTGAGTTTGACACTAATATCATGGAGTAATTCTTCAATTTGAATTGTAGAAATGATTTCTCGCACGTTAAAACCAATGGAAGATCCTCATTATAATACCAGTAAGTAAACTCCAGCGGCACTTCTTTAGCTCAAAATTTGACATTTTCGAAGCCAATAAAAGCTTAGATTTTTCCAATTATACACGCCTGGTATCAAATTGACACCAAAGTTTGTTTAATTTCAATAAAATCTACTGTCAAAGTATATATGTACATACTGACGACAACACTATGTTGTCTGGCAAATCAACGTTGTCAAATTTGCAACATTTCGTTGTCGAAATCTAAATTTTATACACATCCGTTAACATGGAAACCTTACTATATTAACAACAGATTGTATCAATTTTTGGTACTTTTCTACCGGTTTTTCCCTCTCTGTAACAATTACACAAACATTCACCTTTTTAGCTGCCTGCTTCTCATACTTTAAACTTTCTGTGTAGACTTCTTTGGTAGATAAAAAAACTTTTATTGTTATTAGTTTTTATTAACACGACTTTAATAACATCAATTATTTAACATGTTATCAAAAATCCCAAAACCTCAAATACTCCCGCGGGGGCCATTCATTTTATGAAACACCATAATAATTGACGCCATATTAAAATTACATACATACTAACATATAAAAAAAGGAAACAACATAAAATTACAGTTATATGAGTCTACTTTTGCCATCTTGTTACACACAAAAACTATTTTGCTGTGAGCTTTCTTCCTGCTGTTGTCGCCATTTTAAATATTCTTTTTTTTTCTTTGGGTTATTATACAAAAAGTTTATGATGGTAACGGTAATTAACACTCTCTGATTTTATAATTAAGTTTATGACTTTGGCAGCAATACCAGCACAATGGGTATGGTTGGTTTATATAGGGAGAAATTTTAGTTTGGATTCTTGAGAGTTAAACTTTGGTTTAGTGGGTATAAACTGTGGGTAATTTTTGAAAACTTTATTATATTTTTTGGAATGTTGTGTGTATGAGGTTTATGTGTGTGGTAGTATCTGCAATGTCCCAGCCCCGAAGTCTCGAACTGACCACTTAACCTACCACTTGTGGTGGCCCCTAGCCGCCTGACTACCATTTTAGCATAGGCTTGTCCTACGAAGAAGTCAATCGTCACTCTACACCCTACAAAGAGACAGTAAAGAGACGATTGCATCCGCTCTCGCTTACAAAGGGAACACTAAAGTGACGACTGTCTTCATTCTCGATTGTAAAGGGTACATTCGTGACGAATGACCCAAAACATACGAATTACGATCATCCAGGTGGTTTACTATTAGTGAAAATTACTGTCTTTTTCGTATGCATTGACTCTTTGTCGAACTGCTGGGGTGGTATATTTTTGCTTTCCGAATTATGAAATCAAGTGCGAATCGAACTCAAATCAATTTAATCTTTTACATTCTTAAATCAATCTTATTTTTATCTTAAATCAAGAAAAACTTAAATTGATCCAGAAAAATGTTTAAATTAGTTTTTTTTCTCATTATTAAAGAGATCCTTACTTATATCAAAAACTGTTAACTTGTTGAAAGGATACTAACAGTACTTCTAAGACAACTCTGGGCTGATTATTTAATTCTTATTTTGATATTTGCTTCAGAGAAAAATTACTGAATATATCTCAGCAAAAATAAAACGAAGTAATTCCAAAAGAACAAAATTTATCACAATTTCAAAAGAAGCTCTAAATGAATCTGTTAATCTTCTGGAGAAGTAATGTTTATTAACATCAAAAGAAGCGAATAAAATCCAATTTGGTTAAAATTATATAATGATGCAATTTTACATCATTACAAAAAATAATATAAAAATTACTTCCTGAGAATGACTGCAGATGTAGTGAATTAGGAATCAAATAAAAAGCATGCCTTCTTTGACAAGCCTGTGTTGAAATCATCACTTCTTCACGTCTTTTTCTGTAATTTCAAGGAGTAAATTCTACTTCTTTTTCGCTTCTTTGGAAGTTATTTTTTTGCTGGGATGTTAATTGACGTATCTATAGACAAATGTTTAAACATACTCCTTTGACAAGCCAGTGTTCAAATCATCACTTCTTAACGTATTTTTGTGTACTTTCAAGGAGTAAATTCTACTTCATTTTCGCTTCTTTGGAAGTTATTTTTTGCTGGGATGCTAATTGACGTATCTAAAAGAATTGTTTAAACATACTTTGTTCCACTATTGAAGCGTTTTATTATGTTAATCTGTCTGAATCCAAAAAGAAAAAGTATGAAATATTGACAACGTAGCGTTGTTAACATTACATGGTTTTGTGGTACGTTCTTTGGCAACGTATGTTATTGAAAAATTTTAAAAACTTTGGTGTTAATTTCGTACCAGACGTGTATATTTATTTTCCCTACATAAAACTTTTCCTATTTTTTACATATATAGTTTCCATTTCTTCAAAATTTTTCAAAACTATTTATTTTTCCTCATTAAAGATAATTACTTACATTTTCCCAAAATATATGTATTTATATTTGTTTAACAATTAACACTAAAGCATTGAACAAAAATTACACGTTTATTATTTATAAAATTATTATCATGCAAACAATAGCCATTAAACAGACAAACTTAATATCATTTAAAGCTAAACAAAACTGATTGTTTGTTTTAACTCCAAAACCCTTTCGATTAAAATTAAAACGAAATCCTCAATCTGCCTCCTACAGCCTAAAATATAAAAGACTAAAGCATAAAACATAATAGATCCAATAATTCATTCAACGATAACAATGGCAAATGACCCCCCAACTACTAATTATGAAAGACCATCATATAAGCATTTAACACCTTAAAAACACAATAAAATGTAATTTATCGTTTTAACGTCATTAAAGCATAAAACTTACAGCGCATGAGCAAGAAAAAAAATTCAAACAATATTTTGGGCAAGGATATTTGGTTGTTGAGGATATACAGAAAATAGCAGCATTATTAAAATGGTTTAGGTTTTCCTGTACTCCTCTACTTTTCACTCAAACCTAAATGTTATACTAATTAACTAACTTGCTAATTAATGTAAAATGACTAAAAATTGCTGTAGTTGTTGTTGTTGTTATTGTTATTTTGTAGAAAATTTATTTTGTATTTATAGGTTTGTGTTGTTAGAAAAGCCAACAATAGCAATGCCTTAATAATTGTCCTGTTATGAAAATGTGTTTAAAAAACCTAAAATCGTTTATCATTTCAACTTTGTTTAACATTTGTTGTTGTTTTTTTGTTCTTCGTTAAAACTTAACTACAGTTTATAAACAAACATAAAAACAAATTGCACTTAAAACCATAACAGTAATCAGTATTTTATACTCTCACATTGAAAATATTCACACACACACTCCCATGTGAACACACCATCAATATTTTCTTTTATTATTCAGGTTCACTATGGCGTATACTTAACGCCAATTTATGGATTTGTCAGTTATTATGGTAATTATACTGCTGTATTCTCTCATTTTTAATTTTCCATGTATGTATAAGTATGTGTATATGACACATTATTGGAGAGTGTATCCGGTTGTATGTTTGTATGTGCATTTAGTATTTAAGTGCGTATTTTCATGTTTACACATTATGTACTGTTTGTCTGTCTGTATGTGTATGCGTTTTTGCGTGTGTAAGAGTGCATGTACCATTTGATTGTCTATGTTTACTTAAGTCCGCCATTGATGTAGATAATTGTGTTTTATTAGCACAAACAATAGCGTAGATTTTACAGTAGAATATTGTTGTTGCTATTGTACACAGATGGTGGATTCTAATTATGGCCAACGGCATTGTTTATGAGGTGTATAACTTTGAAAGTTTTGCTTTTGGTCTGCATATCTTTTGAAAAATATTTAGATATTTGTTTTTTCTTAAATGTTTTACTTTTGGGATTTATTGATTAATTTTGAAATCCTTGGTAGGGAACTGAGGACTTTTTCAGAAAAAGAAAATATTTTTTTAGTGAGCATCAGTAAATTAAGGCGCATCGATTGAAAGGTATTTCTATGTAAGACTCTTAAAAAGGATGTTCCTCGGGACACTCTAATGTATATTAATTTACTGAATTTCGTTTTTACTAGATAATCTTTTAAAGGTATTTCTATGTGAGATTTTTAAAAAGGATATTCCTCGGGACACTCTACTGTATATTAATTTACTGAATTCCGTTTTTACTAGATGAACTGTTAAAGATTTTATGTATACAATTTCAACATTAAACAAGTAAGAAGTTATTGTCGGGAGAGACCGACCATAAAATACCCTACACCTGTTACAAAAATAAAATGTGACTTATTGTTTATAATAAAGCATTTGAGTTAATTTGTAACTTGCCTCAGATATACATACTTAAGCCATTTATTGTTGAATAAAATTGTGGAGATTTAAGTCAAAATTATGAAGGGGGCCTTTTATAGGGACTATAGGTTAAATGAGGCCCTATATTCGTAAACTTCATGAGGGTCATCAATGTTAGTATATACCTTGGTCTTGTATGTTTTTGTCGAGACACGAGCATATTAAACATAATTATGTACTTAAAAGCCCTACTCGGCGGGTTCAGTTGTATGAGGGCTAGGTGAAATAATGGACTGATTTTAACAATTTTTCAATAAGCTTCGACTACGATAACATAGAAGATTATTTGTGAAATTTTATTGTATTATCTCCAAAATTGCGACATGTAGTTTGATTTGAAAGTTTACCTTCTATTTGGGGGTTTAGTTGTATGGGGGCTAGGTATAATAATGGACCGATCTTAACCATTTTCAATAGGCTTTGTCCCTGAGACAATAGAAGATTATGTACCAAATTTTATTGAATTATCTTCAAAACCTGTAGTTGGATTGCAAGGTTTACATGGACGGACGGACAGACAGACGGATATAGCTAAATCGACACAGAAAATTATGTAAAAATACTAAAAACATAGAAAACAAAATAATTTATTTTAGAACAATTAAAAAATATGCTATAAAAATGGTGGAAATATGCAAATTATATGATATTTAAAGCAAAATATGCAAAAATATCCAACAAATATATCGATGCCATTTTGTATCAAATTCTTTCATTCGAAAAGAAAAATAGTTAAAAGTTATTTTGAGTTATTGACTACAAACATGCATTTGCATAGAAATCCTTGCCCTGGTGATAATATTCGACAAAAACACAATCACTTATTGCAAAACTATTTTTAATTAAATGAGTTTAATATGTTAAAAAGATATAATAGAAATTGTTAGAAAATTACAAAATTTTCAATTAAAAAATTTTTATTAATGAATTAAACAGCAACATTGTTAAAATTTTTTAAACAAACAAAAGTCTTATGAAATTTTTCATAAATTTTAAAAACAACTAGATATTACATAGAATTTCCTATAGAAAATCAACAACAAAAGTAATAACTATTTTTTACTTATTCCGTTCAATATTTTGTTAAGAGATTTTAATTTAAATCTTACTACAACTCATAGAATTATGAAAAAACAAAAAACAAACTGGAAAATTGTATTTCGAATGAGAGTATTTAACAAAGAAATATATAGAGAAAAAAAACATAAAACTACAATCTGCTATACAAATACAAGTACGAATTTTTAAACTAAATCTAGTATAGATTGTAATAACTGTAAAATATAAACAAATCCACAACCCAGTAGTTTTATAAGGAGTAAAAGTACACTTTTAAAAAGTATTTGTTTTGTAGAGTATTGTACACAAAGCATAATTTTAACACATGACAAGTACATGTAAAAGTAAGGCATTACATAAGATATTACTTTATGTAGTTTAGATTAAAACTAGTTAGGGTTATACACCGCACACAACAGGGTTACACATACATGTTTACATATGTAAATGTTTACAAACACACACATAAAATTATATTAAAAACCTACACACACAAATAACAATCATTTTTTATTTATTTTTTTCTTTTTTTTGCATTTCTCCTTCCTAATACATAAAATAAATGGTTGCCTGAACGGAAGAATAGTTAAATGGAAGGCTGACTGGTTGGAAGAATGATTGAATGATTGACTGACTGTCAGTCGGTCGGTCGGACGTAAGGACGGACGGACTAAATGTTTTCTAGTGTTTTTAAATTCATAAAAGATGAAATCTCATCGTTACACAGATGTGAAGTAGAGACTAGACTAAATTTATACAATATTTTTGTGTAGGTTTGATTGTTTTTCTTTTTCTATTCCACTCTATACAATTCTAAAAATTTATCGTTTTTGCCTAGAATATACATAAATTTTATTTTTGATTTGTTTTTTCAAGAGTATGAGTATGTATTTGTATATATGTATTTTGTTTTGATTTGTATTTATTTTCAACTTGTTTTAAAACCAAATAGAAATTGATTGAAATATTTTTTTCTCACATACAACACATAACACACATGTATGCTAAATTTTAATACTCAATCGTTCTGTACAGGATATTGCCCAAAAATTTAATTGTGTTTACATTCAGTTATAGTTAGCAAAAAACAGAATATTTGCAACAAATCGTATATAACAAAAAAATATAAAGGTATTTGGCAAAAATATCAATTAAAATTTTCTACTCTACACTAAAATAAACGCTGGGATTATATGTTAAAATGTTTTTTTTTTAACAATTTATATTCTAAAAATTTTTTATCTTTACTTATTTATTAAGATTAAAAACATATCTTCTTAAATAAATAAAGAAAAAAATATTAGAATTTTGAAAAATATATTTCTGAACTTACCCGACATATCTTCACTATGCTCATCATCATGCATTTCCTCATCTCGATCGTAGTTACTGCTGCCACTACAACTCCATCTTTGATTGTTGTAATGTTGTTGTAGATTTTTTCCTGTAAACTTATTAGGATCTAATATATTTTCCACAGAGAATGCCAAACGTTTTGTAGTTTCTTTATCACTGGTCGTTGTGGTCGAGGAGGTAGTTGAGGTTGGTGATGTGGTAGTTGATGTAAGATTAGAATTGGTCACAGAACGGGTTAAATCGACGGGACAAACCTGTATAGAAAATGAATGGAAATATAAAAATTGTTTTTTATTTTCCTTAAATCCTTTAATTTTATATGTCAAAGTCACAATAGTTTTTATGGGGTCTAATAGTCTTATATACTTAATCGATCGCGCCCTTACAAATAAAGAAATGCCAGATAAAGTCCCCCAAAAAACATCGGTTCTATTCCACCGTTTAGTAGCTTACGTTAAGCATACCAGATACAGAATATGTCGGTAACTTTGAAACGCTGATCGCAGATAGAATGTCTCAGTTAAAAGGAAAAACGGCTACACAGATTACACTAAATTTGGGAACAAGTTGGGCCTTAATCTACAAATTTTGCTTATCCAGATCCCAACAGTTTTTATGGGTTTTCTTATATATTTTTTGGTTACATTTAGTAATGTCAAATAAAGTCGATTCTGTTCCACCGTTTAGTAGCTTACGTTAAGCATACCAGATACAGAATATGTCGAAACTTTGAAACGCTGATCCCAGATAGAGTGTCTTAGCCAAGATAAGAACACATTCCCGTAAAAAATCCGTAAAAATTCCAGATGTCTCTAAATTTGGGAACAAGGTGGGGAACAAGGGTTAGAAACAGAGTTAAATCACCCTTTAACTAATTACAACACAAACTAACAGACTAAAGTCCAAGCTAACTTGGATTACAAAAAATATGACGCTTACAATGCTTAAGACATTTCTTGACAGCCAGAAGGCAGTAAGGGCCTTATCAGACTATAAAATTAAATATAAATCCGAATTGGATTGATAGAAAGCTCTAACCGAGTACTCTCCCATATACAAAGTTTACATCACTTGCAGACCACTAGAAAGTAGTCGGCAACAAAAAGCGAAAGTAATACCATTAAAAGGAAGGGAGCTAGCATTATTCCATAAGATCTCTTGTTATAATGAAATGGTGAGTAGAACCCCAAATATCCTATGGGGATCAAAACTAGCAAGTCTGAGGTTAGTATGATGGTACGTTTCTGAGTGGACAGACAGACGGAATTACAGAATTACACATCTATACAAAATCGGATGCACGGATTCAGATGAATGTAAATCATGTAGAGACGACAGTGAAAATATGAAGTTTAACTCAGAAATTAGGTCCAAATGTCTAGGTTGTTATAAATTCGTAGAAATTACGTTCACGAAACTTAATTTCTGAAGATCGGACGATAAAAATTTCAGTGAATACTATATACGTTTTTTGCTTTAACAAATAACAGGTGCAATAGTGGTCTATGTGTATTTCTTCGAATTAAGATGTATACATCTTCGATCAGTTCTGATTTAGACGAAATATTAATATTATTGTCTAATAAGTAAAACATTTTAATCGATCTCTTGTTTTAAATTTGGATCTTAGAAAACTTTTTGATCCACTTACTACTTGAATTATTGGAGATATTTTTCCGAAATACTGGGTGTTGTTATAAATTCCAATAATTGTCGAAATTGGATTTGAATGATGAGATTTAATTAAATCTATTATTATCAGTTTTGTGTTAGATCTGTAAGACGATTCACTATCGAGCAAAAACATAAAATTTCATGTATCATCAATGTATTTATTTGGTGGTTTTTAAAACCAATTCGGATTCTTTGACAACGGCGATTATATGTAGTTTGATCGGTGTCTCAATATTGCAGAATGCAAAGAATAATTTAAGTAGTATTGATCGTTCCATTTAAGCGATTTCTTTTAAAGACCTAATAGCATCTTTCAGACTGTCTAAGTTATGGAAGTGATCGCAACAGGATGTTGAATCATATTTGAGCAAGGAACTGTAGTAAATATTGATTATTCTAAAATGTTTTATCATTCATTGGTTAATTAGGGCCGAAGCGTAAGCCAAAGAAATATAAATATGATCTAGAAAACCCGTTTTTCTAAACGACGATCGAGCCGGTTTATAGATAATTTAAGTGGCATAAAGTCCAAAGGTCTCTTTCTAAAATCGTTTGACCAAACTTTCATACTAAAATTTTATGTATTTCTAACAAAAATATTCCAATATATGACCTTTGACCTCTACTGTTAAAATTTATTAATGTTTGTTATAAAAAAACTCGTATACACCTCAATAAAAAATATTGTCCAAAAGACTTTCAATTTGAAGTACAACCGACTTGAAATCGCTAAAGACAGATAAATCAGCTAAAATTTCTAACTAATTTATTTTATTTAAATTAACTTTTAATTTTCTTTCAATTACAGATCTTCGGATTCCACAACTTTGTACGGTAAGTCCTTTCAATTTAAACTTTTTTATTTATACACGAATTCTAAAATTCTTTCACTTACCGACGGTGTACCATGAGATCCATCATTACTCTCCTCATCGTTACCATCCACATTAAGCTCTTCACTGGTATCACTGCGTGCGTAATTAGCGGCGGCAATTTGTCTTGAAGTAGCCGCAGCCGCTGCAGCAGCTGCCGCCAAACCACCCAATTGTATTCTAAATCCATAATCACTTAAATCCGGACGAGGTGGAGCTTGACCGTTTAACGTTACGCCAGCAACAGCGGCAGCCGATGAACGTGCCACCACCGCTTGGGCTTGAGCAACCAATTTTAATTTTTCCAAATCCATATCATGTTGTGTTAACGATGATGTCGATGAAATTGTGGTCGATGAAGAGGAAGGGCTTAAAGTTAGATGTGTTGCTGTTAGGGGTGGAGGTATTGATATTTGACCATTCACTAGATGTGTGGGAGCAGCAGTTGGATGTGTGTTCGGCAAAAGTGTTGAGGTGGACGATGATGAGGGTTGTAAGGAATTTGTTGACAGTTGTATTGAGGGATTTGTTGTTGGGGCTGGTGTTAAGAGATGTGGTTGCTGTAGTTCGGAATGTGTTGTTTGTTGGTGCTGTTGTTGCATATTGTGATTAGGTGATGTTGGTGGCGATAGTGGGGAGTTAGCTGGTGAGGGTAATGTTAAAGTTGTGGTGGCCGCCGTACTTAGGGGACCTCTTAAGTGAAATGCTGCTGCCGCTGCAGCAGCCGTGGGTAAATGTTGATGAAATGCTGGATGTTGGTGATGATGATGGTGTAGATTTTGTTGTTGTTGTTGCTGCTGATGATGTTGATGCTGAGCCTGAGCAGCTGCCGCCAAAAATTGTGGATTTTGCAAAAGATGAGGATGTTGTTGCAACAAAGCCGCATGTGGATGTTGTAATGGTTCCGGCCTAGCTAAATGCCTTACTGGCGGTAATTCCATTAGCTTGCGTTGTTGTAATTGTGGTGGCGTTTGTGATCTTCTATTACTATTTTTCTGTGAATCATTATCCATTTCTTCAGCATTTGGCGAAAGTCTTTGTTGATGTTGTTCTGTTAATTGTTTAAGACGTTCCATGGAATACCTTAAACCTTCGTCATTCGCTTTAATAGCCACATTATTATTGTTGGAGTTGATGTTGTTATTCGCAAGATTTTGATTATTTTGTGGAGTTATAATAAATTTTGGTATTTTAGCCGTTGGCGAATGTATGTCAGTAGAGCCAGAGTTATTGTTTTCATTAGCATTTGATTTATTAACGTCCGGAGATGTATTGGATTTAGGTGAATCCGGGTTGGAGTTGGGACTCATTTGGGAGCCGTTTAAAGAGGGCGAGTTGTTATCCGTGGTTTTGTTAGGTGATTGTAACATCACCATTTTTACGAATTATATTTTATTTAAGCCAGAAAACTTTAAGATTTTTGTAAAAAACAAATATTTGTTTAGAATTTTTTTTAATAAGCAAAGATCACTTTTGTTTTTTATGTTTTTTTAAATTTTAGTTTTTTATTTTTAAACTTTTTTTGAAATATTTTTTCACTTTAAATTCTATTTGAATTTAATTTTTGTTTTCTAAATTTTGCAAATATGTTTGCATATTTCTTAGTATTTATTTCAAAACTTTAATATATATAATTTTTATTTAGTTTGTTTTATAATTTTCAAACATTTTCGTTTTCTTGGCAGAAACAATTTTCGGCGAATTCACTTTTCGTTTTATTTTAAAAAAATGTATCCGTGTTTTGGTTTTCTCAAGTTGTTATCACTTTAAAGTCAACCAATCGACTGTTTTATACTTGACATCCGTTTGTTCATAGCGGGTGATAATCCTGTTTAAAACTAATCACTTCTAAGGGTTGTTGTGATTTAAAAAGTGACTCTGATTTCGTTTGCACTCCCTTGTTTTTGTTCTTTTTTCTTTTCAGATAAATCTTATTTGAATATTACACACACACAAGCACACATGTATTCATCACTAGAGCACAAGTGTAGACTGAGTAAAAGAAAAAGATACAACAAAATAAATGCTTTTAAATGTTATTCACACAGCATCCCTTTTTGAGTGTGAGAGAGCGTTAAATAAAAGTACTCAAAAATCTAGCCAAGAGAGAGAGAGAGAGTGATAGAGAGTATTACTAATGATGAGGGGGTTGATTTTCCAATTAGTGTTTGTAAAGGAATTTGTTAATTTATAAATAAAAAAATAATTTACTCTTTTGTCTCTCTTTTGGTTTATATTTTAAAATGGCTCCTCCCATTTTGTCAGAAACACTTGAGTGATATTTTTATTGTGTTTGTTTTTATTTTATTTTGGTTCTTGTCAATTCAGAAAATCATCAATTTAATGTTCCAGCTCCATTAGCTTTAAGTTCTCCTGATTTTTTGTGGTTAAACCTTCTTCTTGTTTTTGTTTTTTGTTATTAAAATCCTTAGCACTCCATTTCCTTTCAGACAAGTCTCTTGGTTACTCTGTCTGTTTATTAACTCTCCCCTCACTCCTCTGCAGCCCGCTAGCATTATATCAGTGGCAATTTTTGTTGTCGTTTTTTTATTTTCAAATATGTGTGTGCGTGTGTAGAAATATTGGTTTGTGTTGGTGTTTATTTTTTGTTGCTATTTTCCCCCAAATCGTTACTTACACTTTACTTAAAAGGATCACTATCACAATCTAAATGATTTAATTTGTTTTTTACCCCTCGTTTAACTAAAGGTCTTCGTATTTCATCTCTAGTTCTGCTCCTACTACCTACTTTTGCTATACATTTTTATATACTACGTCCTACACAATTTTCGTTGCCTTCCTAGACTCCCACTGCTTTTATCCTTTCATAGCCATCCATTTTGTATTCATATTTTTTTTTTGGGGTACATATTTTTTTATGTTGTTACTATTGTTGCTTATCCCCAGAGTAAAGATGTGAGTAATTGTCAAATTATTTAGCGCAAAATTTGTTTGTTTATACGGTTGGTTGGTTAGAAAATGAAAATTGCTTCATTTCATTTCTTTATTACTTTTTTCTTTAGCAAATCTTTTCTTTAAATCAATGTTAGATTATAGGAGGTAATTTGAAAATTCTCTTTAAATATGTATGTCATATTTATATACCCGTAATTGGCCCCTAGTTAATTAGTTAGTTAGTTTGAAAGGAGGATGTATATACATCAATTCCGGAGAAATACACCTAGGCCTCTATCGGGCCTTCTGTGCGCTCTTTAGCCAGTGTCTCTCTCAGGTGGGAATCAAACCCACCACCTCGGGTCTACCAGACTAGAACACTAACCTTCATGAGGCCACTGTAATGAAAATCATTGTTTTGATATAATCGTTTCGAGGCAAGTACTAGTGATCCAGGCATTACTCACTAAGCCCCTAATCGGCTACATCGGAACTGAACAATTCGTGTCAAGTTATCCAACTCAAGAAATTCAAATAGAAAGACATCGATTTAAAAAGTTGGGTCACATGATCCCAAATAGTCCATATACTGATTAGCTGATTAAGGACTTAATGAATAATCTCTGGATTACTTTCACTGGCCTCGAAACGATTATATCGAAACAATAATTTTCATTAAATAAAAATCTTTTTACTGCTTTAAAATTATCATAAACAACTTTTCATTCTGCTCTCGTTTAAAAAGTATCAAACAAATCTATATATATAGTTTTTTTTCAAGATTTCTATATGTCTATGCTTCTACGTTTAAAGTACTTATATCACAGTTCGTTCCACGTTCATTTCTAAATGGCTGGTTTGCTGTTAGTCATATATGCATGATTGCATTTTTCAAAATTTTTTTTCTCTTTTTTGACTTGTGCTATATAGTCTAGTGTTGCCAACTTTTGTTGTTAGTTTTTTAAAGTATATTTTTTTGTTGCATGTCAAGTCATTCGTTAATTAATTATTGTGTAATTTATTTATGTTCTTTTAAATTTAGTATATGAATATTTTTTTGTAATTTGTTGTGTAGTAGCAGTGGCAGCAATAACATCACTACCACTACCACTACCACCACCACCAGTACAGGGCCATTTACTATTGAGATGCTAATTAGATGTCGTTAAAATGTTCTGCTTTCATTATATTCAACTGTGCATATATGAGTGATAGACAGATTTTGCGAATATATTAAATTTTTTTTTAAATTATTTACATTAAATGAAATTATGAAATTTTTGACATTTTTAATTAACAACAAATTAATTAATTTGTTTTTAATTTAAAGAAATTGGAAAATTTGTTTTTAATACAATTTATTATTAATAATATAAAAAATTTTAGAAGAATGAATGTGAACAAAACATTAATTAAATCGATGAAATTCTATATCAATTTAATCAATAAAATAATCAATTCAGTTTGATAGCAATTTTGTTTGAATTGCGTAGGAAGTGAAAAAATTAATTTGTTAGTTAATTAGTTAGTTAGAGATCGTCCCGGAGTCTTCTTCTGGCAACTTTGGCCTAAGATGGCGGCTCTTTTCCTCTCTTTCCTCGCTTTTCGGGGCTACTTTTGTGGTACCCGGGGTTGATTTCACCGACATGGTGGTCTTTAGAATATCTTTCTTGGCGTTGTCACCCTTACTCTGAGGATTCTGACTTGAGGTTCCTTTGAGTTAAGTATGGCTTGGCTACGACTGTGTTTTACATGACGGGAAGCTCTTTTTCTTCTTAGGTTTATTTTCAGTTGTCAACTCTTCTGGAGACCTGATCTTCTTTGCCTCAGATCTTGTGATAAAGTCCGATTTTTCTTTTAGACTGTTGTTGGATTGACTAACTATGATTTCCTGAAGCATCTTTTTCGACTTCCTCTTCTGTGCTCCAGATAGTCTTTTCTTAGTAATAAGTAGTTTAGCTATGCTATCACTCACCTGCTTCACCATTTGGTCTACTTCATCCTTTTTGGGATTTGCTTAAATAGTGTTGTTATTATCATCTGAGGATTCAGAGTCGAAACCCTCACCTATATTTAAAGGCTAAGGTAGCTGAGAGCTTTCTCCGACAACGTCTTTCTCTTTCACACCTATATTTTTGTCAATGGCATGCTGTACACTTGACGCATTGTCGGCCACGGAAGCCAAGGTCCCCACCTCCGTAGTAGTATTTTTCTCACCATTGTAAGATGACGACGACACGTGGCTCGCGAGTGGATCAACACATGCCGCCGGCACTGGGTTATTTAAGCCCTGCACCGTAATTTTCATTTTTTTATTTTCCATGTTGTTGACCATCTGCCTTCACTAAGCTTGAGTTTACTAAAACTGGGGGAGGACAGATGGTCCATCACCACCTATCCGCCACCCGGGGACGCGCTCGGTAGGAAAAACGGGAAATTTTTCCCCTTTCAAATAACTTTCTTAATTTCTCTAACTGTATTATTAGCCTGAAATCATAATAATATCTTTCAATAAATATTTAATACGGCCACCTCTGCACTTTAATCATCATAATTTATAACTTTTATTCTTGTTATTATTATTTTTTATAATAAACTGCAGCATTTAGTGAATCACTAAAGTCGAACAATAACGGGAGGAGAACAGCGGCAGCAATATCATTATACCACAAGTACTTGTAGAAAAATAGAGAAAAAATATATATAAAACCAACAACAACTAAAAAACTATTTGTACTCCATAATAGAAAATGGGGAGAACAATTTTATAATAGTACTTAACACAAACAACAACATACACAGACATAAAGCCACACACACACTCACACACATACAAAAGTTTCTACATATCCAAACTCAATTTCTGAAATGGATGTACACAGGATAAGATACCAGCAACAAATACATTGGACAAATAAACAAACAAACGAACAAACAACAACCACTTATACTTTACTTTAATCCAAAAGATACATTACAATTATGAAATCAACAAACATACACACACACACATTCTAGACTCATGCCAAAAAAATAACAAAAATAGGAAGTAAAATTTTGAGCAAATATTACAAAGGGAATGAAAGGTTCTTTAATTTGCTTTCTCTTTCTTTTACATAAAACACTCATTCTCTTTTAATTTCCTTTAAAACTCCTTAAGCGCAGGCGTTATATTTCAAATATAAACTCTTTTGAGTTTTTTTTTCTGTTGTGTTGATAAATGTCTTTAAATTTAGCTTTTATGAGTAAGAGGTGATTTTTGTTTTTCTGTGGCGCAGTGGGTTTGTATGTTGTACTCAATTTGCTGTGGAAAATTATTTAAATTGACTACAATTTATTGTTGTTGCAGTTGATGATGATAATGGTAGCTAGAAGAAGCGTGTGTTTTTTTTTTATTTTTTGTTGCACGAACAATTTAATATCGCTTCCAATTTGCGGTTTATATGCTTGATATCTTTTTTGAAATCATAAATGTTTCTGTATGTGTTTTTTGTTGTCGTTTCTGGCAGTAGTATGAGATAAATGGTTGCACCATACATAAAATGTGTTTTTACATGCATATGTATGTTGCGGCTGCTGTAAGGTCCTTTAGATTTTTAATGTTGCTAATGTGTAACTTGTTTTTTTTTTGGTCTTTAGAAAATCGTGTTTTTTTTTTTTTTTTTTTTTTTATTTAAATAATTTGCAGATAAGTCCAAACTTGAAATGTTTATATAATGTAAAATATATACATATTTATGTATAAACTTATGTTTATATTTAGAGAAATTTTACATAAACAATTTTTTATTAGAAATTAATAATTCTCTCGAATTCTTAAGAGTTTTTCCATTATTGACCTAAGTCTTCATATAGAACAATTTTTTGATGATGGATACATACGTAAGAATCGGCATAGTCGGATCTAGGTTGGTTTAGATTTTATCAGATTGTTGCGACTTGAAAAACCGATACAACATTACTTGGGTCCAGTTCGATCCGTATGAAAAGTGTCTGAAGAAAACTAAAGGTATCGGAAATAGGAATAAAATATAATGAGATAAAGGAGAGAAAAGAAACGATAAACATGTCGTTGAATTGAGGAGTAGTATGAAGATTACCTCCAACTTAGTGAGAGTTGGAAGTTTATATTCATTTTGACAGTTTAAAAAGTTAATGATAATATGCAATGTTGAGAAGAAAGTGAACCCATCACTGAGAAAAAAAAATTTTAAAATTATACACTACTGACACCAAATTGACACCAAAGTATTTATAATGTTTCAATAACATCCGTTGTCAAAATATAGAAATACGTACGAAATCACTATGTTGTCGTTATCGAAATCTAAATCGTTGTCTCAATGATAACAAACGTGGTAAGCTCACTATTGCTAACTGATTGCATAATTTTCGGTACTTTTCTATCGGTTTTTTCTCTCTGTACAGAATTCTGTTTCGAGCCACCGCTAGTTACAGAAAAGTTGTTTTGACGCTTACTTCTTATTATCATACACACACACTCCTTGGCTATTATGTTTATAAAATTAACAGTGAACCGATACCAGATTATCAAGATGTGATCTGTGAAGGCAGAGGCAGTTTTATATCTATCCATATGAGTACACAATGCTCTAGCGATCGAGCACCGCGACCGTCTTGAACATTGTAATAACAGATGTCTCTAATCTGCATTTTTTTTCAGATAGTAGAACTGCACAGAAATAGCGCATATCCAGTTCAATCTACATAGTTATACATCTTGCCAAAGTTTCTACAATATTTTCTCCAGTTCCTTGATCCATATAAGAGTAATGTTTGAATGTGTTGCCTTCTAGTTGAGACAAGTCCAGGAGATATCATTGATCTGAGATCAGTATAAATTCTTATATTCCTGCTCAATAATCGATATTACCTTATCCTATATAACGCCCTTTTGGTCGCTGATAATTAAGCTTGAAGTATAGTACAGTCATAATTACGATAACATCTCCAACATCTTTTGTTTTATTGGATTCATATGTATATGTATACCGAAACAAATGTTTAATACAAAGAGGATTTCTTGAGACTTTGTGATCTGTGATCGCTGCACAGACTTTCATTGATCAAATTACAACGTCATAAAACAGCAGCAGTTGTAAGCTTGAATATCACGGTTAACACAGTTAACTCCATCTAAGGACTTTTTGCAGTTTCCTTTTTTAAACAAGCTGGATTGTATTATATATTCATACATACACTCAAACATATTATAAGTATTTTATAACTGGCGTCTACTCTGTTTAATGAACTACAACGAAAAAGTTGTATAGTGGTCTGCAACCTACACACACTTTCCACATCAACTTTAGATATTTTTAAAACTTTTACTTAAATACCAGTACATACACCTAAACACATATAAATAATACAAGTAATAGAACAATATTAGATAGAGAAAATAGTATAAAATTATAAAGAACATTTTATATAATAAGAACAGGTTACAACAAAGGTATATACAGCATTATTTTCTTTTTGTGTGTATACCGGAAGTCTCCATTTTTATTTCCTTTTTTAAGTTCATTTCTCATATATTGTTCCCTACTTTGTATCTTTTTTGTATATTTTTTCAATTTTTCTCTTATTATTTCTTTTATTTTATAAGTAATTTTTCTCTTTTTCTTATGTTTTTTTTTTTTATTTTTGTAGTAATTTTTGTTAACGAGACCATCATTTTCTATAATTAACCACTAAGTGGAGACACATTATTAATGTGCACAGTGTTCGTTATAGTATGTGTTTTTTTACATTATTTTGCCGATATAATGAGTTCGTTTTTAAATGGATGTTTATGGTTTTATGAATCTGTGTATATATCAGGCATTTACCCTGTAGTTCAGCTGGGTTTACATGAATAGTCGTATGTATTATGGACATAATTTTTGAAAAAATAAGGTCCATAGCGTACATTACATATCACTCTCATAAACCCAAAAAGTGTGTACTTTTGGGAGTACTCTGATGTGACAAATGGATGTATTCTGTTGTTGTTCACATCCAGAATATGATAATTTTAAAAGGAGTATATATTTTCCTTAATTTATATTAGTTCTAAACAAGTTCGAGTTTTTAAAGGAATATTTTGTCCCAATTTTTGCAGGATATCCATCAACTATCCCTTTAAGTATATGACCAGCTCTAGAGGATCTTGAATAGATGATATACACCAGGAATGGAAAATGATATTTTCAAATTGTGCAAAACCGAATTTAAAAGTGTACTTTTTTGGATCAGATTTACAAAGTCTATATTTTTGCAAAATTCATATCAATGTAGAACAAAAGCATTTCATGCCGACATTTTCACTCAATAAACTAATCAATATTTGTAGTACATTAGTCTATGTACTAATCCATTGACAAAACAATCAGCAATTCTATTGAATAGACGAATAAGTGAGTAGTCTATAACAAGACATTTAACTAGTAAGTATATAGAGTTTTTATACTAGACCAAAGACTGATTAAGAAATACTTCTAGTCTTGTTAAAAGTACTTAGACAGATCAATGGACCGTATGATGTCTCTCTATGGGCTTATGGATAAAGTAGTCTATAAACTAGACAAAATACTAGTCCGTATATTATTGTCTATTCTATAGAAAAGCCCACATGATAATGCAAAGAATAGGAAAGTGATCGAAAAAAGTGAAACTAAATAGTATTCTCTTTGTTAAATGTTGCCTGGTCATAATATCTTCCTGAAATTTAGTAAAAATTTAAGCGAAATCGGTAGTTCTTTAAACTGTGTGTTAAAAATAAAATATTTATAACCTACACCACTTTAGTGGTGAGGCTATATTGGGTTTGTGCTGATGTTTGTAGCGCACAATAAAGTTGGTCCTGTCTGTCTGTCCGTCCATCCATCTAAACCTTGCAATCAAACTACATGTCGCAATTTTGAAGATAATTTAATGAAATTTGGTACATGATCTTCTATTGCCCCAGGGACGAAGCGTATTGAAAATGGTTAAGATCGCTGCATTATTTCACATAGCCCCCATACAACTGAACCGCCGAATATGGCTTTTAAGTTCATAATTACGTTTAAAATTACGTAAAGCTGCAAAACCAAGTTTTATACTTGCCTTGATAACCCTCATGAACATTATAATTATAGGGCCTCATTTGACCCATAGTTCCTATAAAAAGCCCCCTTCAAAATTTGAACCAAATGTCCACAATTTTATTCAACAATAAATGGCTTAAGTATACAAATATGAGCCAAGGTACAATTCAACTTAAATATTTTATATCAAAACTAAATCACTAAATAAAAATAATAATTTTATATTTTAAAATTGTACAAAATTGCACAAACTTTTGAAGATCGAATTGTATAAAAAAAAGTACAAATGGACCAATTTTCGCCAACTTTGATCTACACATACATACGTATGAGTGATATTTTCCCAAAATATGCATAACAATTAAAAATATAAATTGGAAATCACAATTCGTCAAATCGATTAAAGAAATTTAAAATTTTGTTTCCTGAACTTAAGTTATTTCCCCTGTAAAACATCAATATAAGTAGATCTTCTTTTCTGGGGAATTAAAAGCATTATTCACTTCCATAATGTCAATGGGATAGACCTACTGAAAATTATTTTCCCTTTATTTAGTTTAAATATAAATATACTTATATTAAAATAATTTCTTATTGGATATCTTTTAAACTTGCAGGGTGTTAAATATGTATGTAATGGTATATAAATATGTATCTGTATGTTTTATCTTATACTGTAAATTTCAGAATTTTCACAAAAATATCTGTCGCACTCGTTTTAATTGCTCTCCATTGATGAATGATTTGGTTCTTATAACAGTTTTTACACTGAAAAAAAAATATTTTTTCTATGTCTGTCTTTCCGCCCGTACGTTTTTGTATTCATTCAAACCTGGTATCAAACCATTTGGCACATACTTCTTCTTATAATCGGTTGTAACGGATCCCTGAATATAGCCTTAGAGCCCATAATTATTTTAAGAATAACATAAATTTATATAAGGATCCTTCAGTGATTATATTTTTTTAATCGCCCGAAAAAGACATTAACACGCCAATAATGATTAATACTAATGTTTAAAAATTTTTCATAAAAGAAAAATAATTTTCTTTCTTACTTATGTTTTGTCCAGTGTAAATGAAATAATACTTACGCTGTTAAAATTTAATGACATTAACATGGCATTATTAAATGTTGCGCATACGCATACTATAACCGCAAATTATTTAAATTGCTTGTCTCGTCATTATTCATTATTAAAGTATACATTACAACACGTGCTTAAATAAATACCATTTTACCCATACAAACTGACACACACACAGAAAGATGCGTAAACACACATATACATATGAAATTTACGCTTATACAAGTGTGTGTGTGTATAATGTTGGTATTATAGGATGGAAAAAAGGATAAAATTAAATGGTTTATTGTAACTATACGTTAAAACGTATATACATTAGCAAGTGTGTATGTATTTTAATATGTATATAGTATGCCTCTTGTATTAAATTTTATCTTATATATATTTCTTTTTATTTCGACACTCAAAGAATGTGTTTTTAAAAGTATCTTAGTGTGGATATAATTAACCTTGTTTTATATTTGTATATCGTTTATGTTTATTATGAGTGTTATTATTTTTATGAGTGTAATGATTGTTATATAACAATTCTGTATTTCATACTATAATTACTTTAAAATGTCAGTAAAACTATACATACATATGTACTATATATGTATGAAGTTAAGGTGAGAAATGAGAGGTATGCCAATGTGTGGGGTAATTTCTAACACACAACATTTGGATCATAAATGGGCGATACAAATACGCCAACTGAATAATACAGATTTGGTAAAAGTTTAAAAATTATGTCCATTTTATTTAAATTAAAATAATAGGATTCCTTTGGAGGGGTTTTTATGAGTCTGTGCTGATATTTGTAACACCCAAAAATATTGGACCTACACTCACCTTAGAGTATACCAACCGGATAGGAATCACTTTAACTATGTCGTCTATATATAAATCTAAGGGCCAATCATTAGGTGAAGGATTAGGGATTAAATTAAAATTAATCCTCGAAAGTTTTTTTTGAATACTCAATTAGTTAATTTTATTTGCTAGTTTAAGCGCCCAATGGAAGTGGTTTAAACTTGAGCAGGAAATGCTAAAGTGTAAACAGCTGATGCAAAAAAAATTAATAAATTTTTTATTAAAATAAACATTAAAATAATTGATTTGTCTATTAGTATAAATTATAGGGACTTCACAACATATATTTTTTGTTTTAAATTTAAGTTTTCGTTATTTTTATTACATCTTCATTATTTTATTATTATATTTATATTTTCTTCTTTTTTTATAAAACATGCATTGTTTGTATGACTATACTGTAAAGTTCAATTTTGTACTCAAAAACATCAAAGGGGATTAACATCAGAATGAATTTATATTTAGATTAACTAATCTGATTATTAATTGGCATTTGATTGCTAACTCAAAAACTCACTCTAAAACTTTGTGCGCACGCTATATATAGCTTTTAGAATCTAATTAGCATGTTTTAGTATTTCAACAAATATCAGGAAATCATCATTTTATACACGTTTTAATGACACTTCTGTAATGGTCGGGCTTTCATGGACTCAAGCCCGCATACAAACTCTTCTTTAGATACTGACTTGAAGGTCAGAATTCTCTAATAAACACTATAAACAATATGGGATTTTACATAAATAACTTTGATGTAGACGTACATTTCTATACAAATATTTATAAGGACATGTCCATATTTACTCTTACTCAATATGAGCCCCTTGTTCAAGATCCATTAGCAATAAGAAAAAATATTCTGAAATTGAGAAGAGCGTCGAACTCACTGATGTAGGGTATTATATGACCGGCCATGCCTGACTGTACATTAGTAATTATTTTGTTTTAATATCACACGATATGTCCTTCCTTTAAAAATCATTATATTGGGAGGAAAATTAAAACACTTTTTAACGATAGTTAATTAGCTGGTTAGTTAGTTTGTTAGTTAGTTAGTTAGTTAGTTAGTTAGTTAGTTGGTTAGTTAGTTAGTTGGTTAGTTAGTCAGTTTGTTAGGTAGTTAGTTAGTTAGTTAGTTATGTCATTGTAATGTTTTTGATGGTCTTGTTGTAAGATTTTTGATGGCCTTGCTTTTCTAAAATAAATCGCTAAAACTTCTTCCTTATAACTTTTTGTTTGATTGTATAAGGTCTTTAATATGAACCATTAATTTTCATGCCCAGCCCTGTTACATACCATACATTTATATATGTATATAAATAGCATAGTTATGTACTTATACCTACATACAACCAAATACATCTATCTATACATAGAAGTTCATATAACATCAGTTTAACTGATATATAAGATGGAATATTATACCCTTGTGGGCGATAAAATTATATAAATATGGTAGTTTATGCAATGACAAAAACATACGTATGCATAAACTTACATCAATACACATTAGTTTTATACAGTCAACTACAAAAGTTTTCAACAAATTTTCAATCCAAAAAATTTTGAATAATTTGTAATATTTTTTATAAATTATAAAGAATAGAAGTGAACTAGATGAAATGGACCTCAAATATTAAATTATTTTTAATGGGCTTAAGGCCTCTTCTATTCTTCTTTTGCGTTAGACTGTAAGTAATTTGTGTTTATAAATATGTTCAGTTTTATATTATTTGTGTTGGTAGAGATAAAGCAGTTAGTAAGCAGTTGTTATAGTTAGTGGTGGTGATGGTAAAAACGACACATTTAATTAGCATAAAAGTATTCAAACAAATTACAATAAAGTTTAACAACTATTTATTAACAAACATATACATTCATACACATATCCTTGTATTACTGCTCCCTTTCAGCTGAAATCATATTATAAATATATACACTGACATTAAAGTAGATATTTATACTAAGTGTCAATATGTATAAATAAAGTTTTTTTTTCATGTTTTATATTTTTACTGTGGAGGATATATAATAATATTTTTACAGAGTTTAACATACACGAGGATCTGTTCAAAATTTTCCCTATTTAAATCAATATAGTGGAAAGATTATTATGTGGTTGAGCTGATGTCTGTAACATCAAAAAAATAGTTATCCTCCCTTTTTAAGTATTCCAAACGGCTCAGAAACACTTTTTTACTGGATTTAGCAATGTCCTTCTGGCCGTCAGTTTGTGTGCCGGTCATTGCATACACGTTAACCTTGTCGCATGCACGCTACCTGTCGACATTTTTAAGAAATTTTGCATATATTTTACTCTTGATCCAGGGATTATTGTAAATAGTTAAAGTCGGTCTATTATTTCTAATAACCACTATATAAAAAGTCAGCAAAACTTAGTTATACATAAGTCTAAATTATGCTGCCAATTTCGGTAATGATCAGGCCTCATTTGATTCCATAAAAGTCCCGTGCTGTAATAACATTAAAGATCAAAATTCACTTATAAAAACTAAAATTTTGAGGAAGTTCTGCTTAGGGTATAATATGGCCGACTATACATTATTACTTGTTTTTTTATTAGTCAATATTTCATTTTTTTTTTGTTCGATTTAATGATGCTTTTTATGAAATAATATTGTTGTAATTTAATTTTTATTGACATTTAATTAGTGTTTTGTAAAACTTGTTATTTTTATAATTTATTTTTATACTAGTAAATTTTATGTGTCGCACTTGAGCTGAACTAAACCTAGAGGTAGCAATGTTAACCAGGAAAATATAGAAAATACAAAAAGTTCTATGTATAGTGAACTTTGCTTCCTAGGCAAGAAGATACCGGTGACAGACAAAGTTATGTTTTTGATCGGAAAGTAAAAAATGTGTAGAAAACACTGATCCCAGATACAATGTCTTTGTCAAGGGGGACATTAGAGCTAATCCCAGTACGAATCCGTTGTTACACTGATGTCTCTAAATTGGGGACAAAGTGGGTCTAGGGTTCTATATTGAAGACCCAGAAACATACAACCTTTTACTTAATCATAACACAAACTTTTGGGCAGAAGTTTTTGTATCCTTCACTGAGAAATGTATGTATAAGTTTAACATTCCGTTTGTAATTTCTATAATAAAAATTTTTTAAAAAATGTCTAACACATTGTCAACTTTCAGTTTTTGCCCTATAACATTGTTAGAAATAAGTTTCAAAAGTAAATTTATCTAACACTTTGCCAACTTTCAGTTTTTGCCCTATAACATTGTCAGAAATAAGTTTCAAAAGTAAGTTTGTTAGCTTACACGATTTTTGGACATTTTCTGCCAACATTGTAAGATCTGACAAACGTGTATCACAGAATTTTCTTTTTTATATCTTACACCACTTTAGTAGGGAGGGTATATTGGGTTTGTGCTGATGTTTGTAACGCTCAATAATATTTGTCCTGAGTCGATATAGCTATGTCCGTCCGTCAGTATGTTTGTCTGTCTGTCTGTCTGTCTGTCTGTCTCTCTGTCCGTCCATGTAAACTTTGAAATCAAACTACAGGCCGCAATTTTTAAGATAATTCAATGAAATTTGGTACGCTCAATAATATTTGTCCTGAGTCGATATAGCTATGTCCGTCTGTCTCTCTGTCTGTCCATTTAAACTTTGAAACCAAACTACAGGCCGCAATTTTTAATATAATTCAATGAAATTTGGTACATGATATTCTATTGCCTCAGGGAAGAAGTTATTGAAAATGTTTAAGATCGGTCCATTACTCGCCGAATAGGGCTTTTAAGTTCATAATTATGTTTAGTATACACGTATGTCAACAAAAGAATTGATGACCCTCAAAAATTCAATAATTATAGGGCCTTATTTGACCCTAGCCCCTATATAAAGTCCCCTTCAAAATTTGACTTAAATATCCACAGTTTTATTCAATAACAAATGGCTTAAGTATATCTGGTGCAAGGTAAAATTCAACTTAAATGTTTAATTATGAAAACTAAAACATATTTTACTTTTTGTAACAGGTGTAGGGTTGGCCTCGCCCGACTATAATTTCTTACATGATTTTTTTTTTTGGTTATTATTAGTTTGACGATGTATTAAGCACTCATATTGCCGTGCAGAGAATCCCCACCTTATACCTTCATATAGAAAGTTGGATCACCGAACTTAATTCTATCAAAAATATTATTTGGTCTCCATCAGATATAAGTTTCGTAAGTAAGTTTATAAGTTACTTTGATGTATAGCGTTTAATGAAGACTATATATAGCGAACAGTTATCCGAAGTAAAACATTAAATTAGTCCAGGGGTGAGAAGTAACTCTCTCGAAAGCTCAGCAACAAGCAAAAGCCTGACCGTCCTTAAATCTTTCGTGTATACGGGACACATTTTCTCGATATAGAGCGTAATTTTGAGTTGTGTTATTTTTAAAGAAAAATAAGTTAGTTTTTAGAATTTGATGTCACTACATTTAAAAATGATAATATCCTGCAATATCCTTCTAAAAGACTTTTTTTCATTTTTCAACAAAAATTATCAATATACATCAAAATGAAGGAGAAGTTATATCCATAAAAAGTATAACGGTTTAGTTTTGTGCGCAATAGGGTTAAGAGATAAAAACGATAACGAGAGAGTTGTTCCCCAACGAGAGAGTTGTTCCCCAACTCAGACCCGAATTACAACTGTGTATCACAGATTTAACACTTTCCTATAGTTGTGAACTCGTTTTGAAAAAAATCAAATTACTATTAAGGTGCGACGTTGATATAAAGATTATGGATTTTAACGATGGTTGATAATTTTGAAAATTTTTTCTAATTGTCGAAACATTTTTAATTTATCGCCACTTTTTGATATCACAGTTTAAGTGGCTGCTTGGATCCGAACTATTATGTTTATCTTTATAATTTTAAACAATTCATAAAATATTTTGAAAAATGTTTATCATCTATAAACCTTTTGTTTTACATTTACATTATTTACATATGCCATTATGAAATATGTACATATCATTTTAATTTTTGTTTGTATTTTATTTAAGTGAATGAATTTGTGTGTGTGTATGTTTATGTAGGTATTTGTTTATTTTCATTTACAAATTAATTATTCATGCAAATGAGTTTAAAATCTACGACAACCATTTTGCATCCATTAATGCAAACATTTTAATGTGGTCATCATTTTATAATTTATTACTAATTAAATTATTTGTACACAGATTTTTTTCCACTTATTTTATATTGTTTTTTCTTTTTTTTGCCATGTACTTTGCCAATTTGTAGGCAGTTTGTAAAAGTATTAAATTTATGTACGAGTGGGTTTTAAATGGGTTATGGGTTTTAAACTGATTCGGAATATTTTATTGGCTATAAAGGTAGTACTCAGTTTTTGCTTGTTATCCTTAAGTCCTTTCGATTCGTTGACGAATACACTCTTTTAAATTTAACCATTTAATATATAAATTTTTAAATATGATAAAAGTTTTTTTTTTCTGCTGTAATTTTTGCTTTATTGCTGTTGTTGTTATTTTAATTTAAAACAACCATTATTTGGGTGGCCATTTTATTGTTGTTTTTACCACAGGCTGTTAGTATTGTTTTTGTATTTGTTGTTTGCCAAGTTTTATTTACGCATTTAATTTTGCCCGTTAACCGAAAGATTCGCTAAAAGTTTGTATGGATATTATTGGTGCTTTTCTTTTGTTCAGTCGGTTGGTTGGTTGGTCGGCTCGTTCATTTATTTGTTTCAATGAGGCTCGTTAATTTGTATCCTAATTAAACTAATGAGCGTCTAAAGTCAATGCGCGTTAATTATTATGGCACATATTCAAACAGACCTCCATACACATACATACATATATGTGTACGTACTACAATACGTATACGTAATTATATTTACACGCATACACTCATACTTATATATGTATGTGTGTACTTATTTAAGTACATACATATATTTTTATGATTTGCTTTTAAAAATTCATACACGAAGATAATTTGTAATTTTAGTAAATACTTGTGTGAATGTATTTTGTGATTTTATAATGATAATGAAGCTGTCATAAACATTTATGTTTGTTCTTGTTCTTTTTTTGTATATTTTCAAAAATATGAGAGATAATTATGTTATAAAATATGATTATTATAACAGAAGTTTATATTTTTTTATAAATACTTATATGTATGTTATTGTTGTAGCATTAATATCATATTTCAATTATATGTATTGTGGAAAGTTTAACAAACTTTATTCCAATTTGGCAAGAAAAGTCATTATGTTGGATATCAAGTGTCTTAAAAATTGCATTTGCTTGAGAATTTAATTAGTTTTAACTTTTTTGGATTTGATAGTTTGAAAGGCTACGCAGAAGGAAAAAAGATGTTTAAAAGTATACACGCTTGGTACCAAATTGACACCAAATAGTTTATAATTTTTCATTAGCATCTGTTGTGAAAGCATGTACGTATATTTGTCTAAGCTACAACAAACATATAAAAAATGCACGTGTTGTCAAAACGACAATGATTCGTTGACGAAATCACCAACATGCATTGCTTTAATGATGTGAAGCGTAATCGAAATGACAGCAATGCGTTGTTGCAATGATAATGATGCGTTGTCAAAATTATAACTGGATGTTATTACCAATTCATACACATAGTAACAAACGTGGTGACAACGAATTGTATCAATTTCGGTACTTTTCGAATACTTTTTCCCCTCTGTGTAGAAGAAAATTAAAAGAAAGGTATTAATAGGTTTCTCAGATCACGGTGGCATTTCTAGCTTATTCTCAGATATATGAAATTGTGTATTAAATCCTTATGGGGCGGAGCAACGCCCTCTTTGCTACTCCTACAATATATTACCCAAATTTTCATAAATTTTTTTGTGCATAATTCTCAAATATACGAAATTAATAATTTATACATCGGGCCTCCAGCTACCTAAATGTAAGTTCGCCCAAAAAGTTTGAAGATTTTATCTATATGGGAGGTACCTTCTATAGCCAGTTTGCCCATTTCTTTTTCTAAATACTCATGATAATACTTAAGTGGCTTCGAAAAAAGGAGGACTCTAGCTGTTTTATTTTTTCAGATTTACCAATTTAAGGTTTCCTTTATATGGGAGGTACCATGTTTGCCCTAAATATTCGTGTTATTACTTAAAAAGCTCCGAAATAAACGAGCACTTTATTGGTATATATTCTCCGATATACAAATTTAAGGGTTTTTTATATGGGTGGTGCCACGCCCATTGTCAAAATTATACATACAAAATGTATGTCTTCTAACTATTGATATTTCCTATTCAACAACAAAATATACCTATTTTATGGCAAAAATTATTTTGCAATTATAACTGTGATCTAAATCATCGATGTGAAAACGACGGTAATTTGTTTGTTTAGTGTCTCATTTGGTGTGTACTAAACCCACCAACCATTGTTTGTTTTACCATTCACAATTGGCAATTGCTTGCTGGCCACACCAGGCAGCATTAACTAAACATAAACAAACAGTCAAATAATGAGCCAACAAAACGCCATCATCATTAGTTCGCCATAGGAAAACATAGACGACCATAGACCGTAGGCAAACAAGCCCTCTTAACAAGTTAAGTAATTACAAAAATTTTACAACAGCGCGCACTAACACTATAGCACACACACACATTCATACATCCACCTACGCTAGTGCCTTTTTAACACACCAATACAATTACTAATAACACCTCTACACAAAATTAGTGATGTTTGAAGGTAAAACGATGCGCTTCATTAGAAAGCAAAAATTTTTTTAAATACTTCTACGTGATTTTCGCGTTTTAGTTTTTTTCTAACTAAGCGCTGTTTGCCCGGAAGGAAATGAAAATACACAAACACACATTAATGTAGTACATTAACGTAATGTTAATTTATTCGCATACAAACACACATATACCAGAAAACAGTTATGCTTTGGCAGTAAGTTTTAGGAAACAGTTGTTAGTGTATTAGAAAAATACATATATTTTACTCTTTCCTCTTTCACTGTAAAACTACTTAAATGAAAAACAAAAACGTGCTAAATGCAATTAATTATGCAAGATATTGAATTTTGCTAAACGACCAGCCAGAGTGTCAGAGGAAACTAAAAACCAGACCAGAATACAAACTACAAAAATTTTCAAAATGTTGTCGATTTCATGTTCGTCATTATGTCGGCTGTAAAGTAATGGTTGATATACAAATAGAAATTAGAAATTTTCAAATTTCATTTAAAACCTTTGGGGCATTCAGCAACATTATTTTGTGGCAGTTGGCATTCAGTAAAATGAGAAAATTAAATGATTTTTATATTGTGTTAAATCGCAATGAATTAATAATATCTTTGGGGCTGTAATTGTTAAAGTATTTTTAATGAATTATAGATTATCTATAGATGAATTTGAGTGGATTTAAATAGTTATATTTGTTAATAACTTTAGTACAATTAACTGCAAGTAAATAAATATATACATATTTTTGAAATATCAAAGTCAAGTCTATAACTTACACATATTCACAAAACTTCAGATATACAGACTTTATTGAATTTAGCGACGGTCAGTATGTTGTCTAACTGACTGAGACTATAAAAATCGAAAAATTCACAAGTTGTAATTTAGGTTTGAGTTGGGGAACAACTCTCGCATCATCGTTTTTATCTCTTAACTTTTTCACGTATACGGGACACCGCTGTCTCAATTTTTTTTTTACAAATTTTCTCTGTATAGAACGTAATTTTGATTTCACAACTACAGTAAATGATTGTTTCTAAAGAAAAATAAATTATTCTTTAGAATTTGAAGTCACTACATGCTAAAAAGAATAATATCCTGCGATATCCTTTGAAAATGACCAATATACGTCAAAATAAAGTGTATGGTGAAATTATAACCACAAAAAGTCCAGCGGTTGAGTTTTGTGCGTTAAAGGGTTAAGGACAGTCAGGCTTTTGCTTGTTGCCGAGCTTTCTACTTTATCAAATTAACAAAAAAAGAAAAATGTGTTATCAAAGTGACAACGCTATGTAGTCAAACAGAACATTGCATTGATAAAATCACAACGATGTATTGTCGATATGATATGAAGCATAATCTAAATAACAACAAAGCGTTGTTACAATGACAACTTGCATTGTAAAAATTACATAAGTAATTTTAAAAAAACATTCATTGCCCTAATGTTAACAAACGTGGTAACATTAACACTTTTCTACCTGTTTTTTCCATTGTGTGTTTTAAATCAGTGACTACTCAAGTCTATTGACTGAGTGAATACTTTTAAAGACTTGCAGGTGGTACGAGTACATCTAGTTTGTCGGAATTAGAACAGAACGGAAGTCAGTTTGACCAAAGAATACGTTCACTTCAGATTATTAGAGAGTTTTATTCAGGATAGTGATTATGGTTAAAAAAAGTGGCCTCCGGTAGGTTAGTGGTTAGTGTTCTAGTCTGGTAGACCGGAGTTGGTGGGTTCGATTCCCACCCGTGGCACTTGTTAAGGAGCGCACAACAGGCCCGATAGAGGTCTAGGTGTATTTCTTCGGATTTGATGTGTATACATCCTCCTTTTAAACTAAGTATCTAACTAACTAATGGTTAAAAGAAACGGAAATTCAAAAAGTTAAATGTCGAAAAACTTACTAAGCAGTTGGCCACAGAATACATCCTGTACTGGCTATTGGTAAGATCCCTTGGGGATAGTGGTTGCAGTTGAAACCCTAGTCGGGGGGAAGATACTTTGGTTGAATGATTGAAGCACAAAAATATATATATATATATATATATATATATATTTTAGGCTAAGTTTCCTATGCAGTTGCCGACTCTAGAGGACCCCTATAGAGGATTGACTGCTAGGACTAAATGCTTGGGATAGTATGATATTACAATGACTGGATGGAGAGCAAAGAGCACAAATGTCGAGTGCTTAATGTGAACACCTGCATTGACGGCCTTATTTCACGGACCTGAATCCTTCAATGAAGAACTCAGGTGGCAATTTTTGTACTGGATGTCCGGTCCATGTACAAGCACTTTTCTGAAGTATTCATGCTATCTAATCTCCATAATCCATAGCAGCCCCGTTGCGGAATGACAGTCAGCATAGGCTCAAGCCATTCTTGGTAGTCCGAAAGACTCAACAAAATTAATCAGGATCTCTCTTTTATGAACCGATCTATGTGACAAAGGATGTAAGAATTTCCAAACTTAATAGATTACAAGTTGCTTAGCATGTATCAATTTATCGTGTTGAGATGGCAACATAACCGAAGAACTTCCCCATTTCATACTAAATCAGTACTTCCATATATTGGAGATATATGAAAGCTTTGCCGATCTTACCAATTTTCGCATAAGTTCTACTCCCATGATCATAAAGATCACTGTACTGGATGATAGACAACCATTGAATACTAACCTGACAATTCCCCAACAAATACTGGCGTCCCACTGCGCGACCGGTAAGTAATACCGATCGGGTCAGAAATCCAGCATCAGTCCTAAAACCAACATTCTCTTCTCGCTATTTTGAGTAATAAACCACAGCCACAACGTGGATACCGAAGGAACCTTAACCCCACTTAAGTCCTTCGGGCAACTGTCCACCCGTAGTTTCATATTATCTGGTGCTCTGGTTAGATATAGTTTTAGGATTTTTTGTCATTCCGCAACGCGACTCTAACTGGATTCAAAAATGTGATGTCGACTGGGACTTTTATGTTTATGTGTAGTCTTTAGCTTAACTGGTAGTGACCGCCATAAGTGACGTAAAACACTCCATGAACTTCGATTAAATGGATATTTCTGAAAACGTCTCCACTTGTAACGCGGTAATATCCTTCATTCCCATATAAATTTAATTTTCTCTTTGAAAAATATTTTTGCTTTAAAATTGTCAACTAAGCGAAGAATAAAACTCTTATATAGGCTTATAATAATTAGATTTTCTTAATTCAGCATGTATATCCAAAATCCCAGCTTCATATCGATGTGCTTAGTGGACATCGCTATCTACCGACGCATTAAAATTCTTTATAACCGAAATCTGCGACCAATATCGTGGGCATTTGCGACGTTTTATCTTTTCTTTTGTGACATTTGTAAGGTCATTACCATCAGTGATAAGGTTTACAAATCTCACATCTATAGTATCCTAATCACCTAAGTTTATAGGTATTTATTTATGTAAATAATATACTATTTCAGAATATATTTATAAATATTTTTTTAATGATTTTTCTAAAAGAAAATAATGTTAATTGCAAAATCTTCATAAAAATAGGCCTTCTATTGACACAATATCCCCTTCAAATCATAAACATTTTCATAATTAAACTCTAAGTATACACAACACAATTATAAAAAAATACACTTTATTTTCCATCATAAAATGTCTTTCGTTTTTCATTATAGTCATTCGACCAGAATAAACAGCTAAAGTGTTAATTGCCATAAATGGCTGTCATTCTAACGGTAAATGACTACAGATATTTGCATCATTGCGTCGTCGACTTTGCCATTAAGGACAACGAAAGTAAAACAACAATAGCAACAACAACAAAATAATACATATAAAAGTTACAACAACTCGAGGAAATAAAGGAGATGGAACAATAGATGAAAAACATGACACAAGTAAATGAAGCTTCAACATTAAGCGGTAGCTAACCATTTTGTACATTATATACACGTTCAAATATAATGATGATGACGATAATAGAGTCAACGCAACGGTTACTAACGGCAACAATAACAACTACGTAGGACAACAATAACGATTTGTTTGATACCACGACTACTCCACAACTTAATAATCTCTGACAGAGTGTTGTATCCGTTTTGTGATGTGAAATTATTATAGCGTATAATATGGTAATGATATCACTGGAGGAAAAGGCTCTTAAACAAAATGAAGTACTAAATTATGCACATGCTCTTAATCCCCACTTGTGCTACTCATACCCAGAGTATAATACTATATCTACATACTTCGTATATATCTATTTATATCCGGACAATGAAATATAAAAAAATACTCTCTATCACTCTTTTTGCTTAATAATAACAATTATATATCCCTCTTGATATTGAGGTTGTACCATTGCAAGAGTGATAGAGAGTAAAACATTGAGTAACTATTGCTATGCTCCTCCTTTGAGTGTTTTTAAAAGCAACCAATTGCTTTAATCACTCAAATGATTTAAGCTTAATTATGAGTGTATTTGTTTTGTAGTACTCTTTTACTCATTGAGTAAATTATAACGGTATTTTTGTTGTATACCGTTAATTTTCAATATGGCTGCTTTGCAAAACATTCCATTATGCTCTCTCATTAAACTAAAAGTCTGTAAACTATACTGCTATAACTTTATCGGATTTTCATTTTTTTTAGCTTTTTTATATTATTCGCATTTTGTATTTTTATTTAAGTTTTTTTTTTTTTGTTTTCTTGGTTACACTTCCTTTGTGTGTAATTTTAAATTGTGCTGTTTGTTTTTTTTTTATAACAAAAAGGACAATTTCATTTTGTATTTCTACTTACTGCATGAATACTTAAGGTTTTGCTGCCACTGCTGCTGCTGTTGTCATAACTATCAACTGAGTCTTAAGTGTCCTCAGGGGGTATGAAAATGGAAATTTTCAAGGCGGTGGTATTCAAGTTACTTCATCATCTTATACAGCTCTTGTGCATTTATCGTTGTTACGTTGACTTCATTTGCTTTTACGTTGTGTGTTTTCTTGTTAGTTTTGTATTTTTTTGTCGTTCTTCTTTCGAATAGAATATTGCTTTGCGGTTATATTACACTTATTTTCATAACTGTAAATTGCTTTGGATATTAAATTTATAGAGTATGAATTCTGGTCATGGGGATTAACAGCAGATGTAAGTTTAGAATGTAGTTTTAAATTAGATTGATTTCTTTGTAGTTAGGGACAAATTCAAGGTTTTCTAAATTAGTTATTTTATTGAGGATTACCGACGGGTTTCTTCATATTTGTTGAGCCATTTAAATTCATGCTTTGACGATAACAAATCAAGAAGGAGACCATTCCAAAACATCAAGCTACTCATAACACTCAAATGAATATCCTGTAGTCCTTAAGATAATTCCCCCGGGGGCATGCTACTTTGATGTAAGTGCCATCTTGTTGTTATTATAATACGGGAGGAAAAAAGTGTTACAAATTCCTCTAGTCTGTCGGGACTTTAAACTGTTCATGAACAAATAAATGTTCGAGCCGTAGAACCATTTAATCTTTGAACGTGTTTGAAACAAAATTCTTTTTGAGGTTCGAACAAAGTTAACAAAAGGCTTGTTAACATGTTTCTGACCCATATAATCAAGAAAACTTATGAAGAAACCATACCACAAGATCGAGCGACTTATAACTCTCAACTGTATATCTTCTAGTGCTTATGATTTTCCCCCAGGTCCAGTTACCTTGATGAAATCACTAGTTGTTATTGTAATCCCGGGGTTAAAAAGTACAACCTCTAGTGTGCCAGGACTATAATCATTCCTTGAAATAATTTGACATGGTGTTGAACACCAGAGAACCACATAATCTGAAAACGAGTGGGGAATAAATTCTCTCTATTGTTGAGGATCTATAAATATTATAGACAATCCCAGAAGAACTTAAAAAAGTGATTGAAAATAGTTACATAAGAAAGTTACATTATGTTTAACAAGTTTCAGATCCATATCATCGATTCATTCATAAAAACGAATAATTTTTATCAACTTTTATCATGATAATAAAATTTTTCTGGATGCTGGGTTATATGAGGGATAAGATCAATTAATGATAATAATGTCAATATGATTATTTAGAATAAAAAGTAGGCGTACTTCCATTAGGGGGCGTGACACCTAACATAAAAATTAAATACAATATTCGTTTATATCAGAAACCATTAAAGTTATAATCTTAAAATTTTGCACGAATAACTTTAATATCCATTTAAACATTTTGGGTAATAATTTGGCGCACTACCCATGAGGGGAGCGGTAGCTCTTATATTTATTTAATACAAAATATTGTTTATCTGGAAAATAATAAAACTAAATTCAGCACGACGAACTTTAATATTCATCTGAACAGTTTAGAGGAAAAAGTGCGGACATTCATCTGGGGGTGGTTTTGGAGCCTCCATATAAATGAAACAGAAAAATTCCCATGAGGGGAGCGGCACCTCCCTTATTTATTCAATACAAAATATCGTATATCTGGGAACAAATAAAATTAATTCTTCAAAATTTTGCACGACGAATTTTAATATTCGTCAGAAGATTTTAATGAAATTAAAAGAGAGCGGACTTTCATCAGGGGGTTGTCTTGGAGTCCCATATAAATGAAATAGAAAAATTCGTATATCTAGGAAACTTTTAGATCTAGAGCCTTTAAATTTTACTAGAATAACTTTGACAATCATCTGAACATTTACAGTATAACGGACGGACTTTCAATGGGGGACTTGGCATTTCCCATGTGAATAAAATACAAAATTTCATTTATCTGGGAAACTAACGGAAAAAGATTCCTCAAATTTTTCACAAATTACTTTAATATTTATATGAACATTTTGGAGAAAAATTATCGGACTTTTATCTTAGAAACTATTAGAGTTAGAATCTTCTGATTAATTTAGAGTGTAACGGGTGGACTTTCAATAGGAGACTTGGCACCATATAGGTATATAAATTATTAATTACAAAATTTCGTTTATCTGGAAAACTTCTAGATTCCAGATTCTTCAAATTTTGCACAAATTACTCAAAAATTCTTCAAGAAGGCAGACTTTTATTTGGGGGACTTGAAGCCCTATATGAATTAAAAAAAATTCTTATATCTAAGAAACTATTAGAGCTGGACCGTCTTATGCAAAACTTATATAATATATATATAATATATATATATATATATGTATATATATATTATATATATATATATATATAATATATATAATATATTATATATATATATATATATATATATATATATATATATATAATATATATATATATATACACATATATATTTTATTATATATATATATAATATAATATATATAATATATATATATATAATATATATATTATATATATAATATATGTATATATATATATATATATAATAATATATATATAATATAATAATATATATATAATATATATAATATATATATATATATATATATATATATATATATATATATATATATATATAATATATATATATATATATTATATTTATATATATATATATATAAAATACTTAAAATGTTTTTCTAATTTCTTTTCCAGGTAAGTCCCAATGAAAACGTATGATATTTGTGCAAATCGTACAAATCATTCTTAAAAACATGTTAGATTAAATATTGCCTTGGTATTTGCTACATAACACTAAATCTTCACTAAAAACTTTGCAAATTTATTAATGTTCTATAAAGAATCTGCGTCATTCAACGCTTGACTTAAAACAAATTACGAAAATGTTTTAGTTTGGGTCTTTTTTCTAACTTATTCTCACTCTCTTCGAACGAAAAGTATTAAAATTAATTTAAATTCATATTTTTATGATGGTGTTGCCATTAAATGAACATTTAACACATTTAGCAATTTTTCTTTGTCAATTTGTCGCCAACAAGTGTGTTCGTTTTTTTTTTTTCTTTTAAGTGAATGTGTTTTTACTGCTTAGCACCGATCTATTCTCTTCCACTCCAACTCAACATGATCATGAGAAATTTAAAAATTTTATTTTTTTGAAATTTTTTTTTTTTTATCCATAAATATTGAATTAAATTGCGCGTGGAATAAAAAATGAGCAAAATTATGTCAAGAGAATTTGTTTTATTTTGTTGCTAGAGGGGTGTTTATGTGGAACGATTCTCTTTAAATTAAGTTAAATATGTTTAATTTAAATTAGATAAAAAAATACGAAGAATTGTTAATGTTATTAATCTTCTACTTATTTTGCAATAAAAATCTGTTTGATACATTTCTTTAGCTAAAGTTTATTAACGTGGGTGGTAAGTTTTGTAAAGGAATTAATTCGTATGGATTGAATATTTGACCAGAAGAGTATTACTTTTTCAAAAGATTGTTGTTTTGTCTTCAGATACTATCAAGAGTTACATCAGAATCAGAGACATACAATAGGCCGTTATCGGGGCCCCCTCCATAAAAACTCTCAGAAAATCAGCAAAAAAAAAAAATGAACTTCCAAAAAAGCGAAAATGAAGTAGAATTAATTTAATGGAAGTACTGAAAAAGACCTGAAAAAGTGATGATGTTAACACAGGCTTGTCATTATTTGATTCCAAATTCACTACATCTGAAGTCATTCTCAGGAAGTAATTTGTATAATCTTTTTTGGAAGTTATAAAAATTACACTCATTTACCAATCGACTCCAAAATAAAATGGGATTAATTAAAAAAAATTAACTACAAAAAATATACCTTTAGTTTTGAACAAAATTAAGATTCTTTTCGCTTCTTTCGAAGTCAAAAAAACAGCACTTCCACGGTATTTTTTTGCTTTTTTGAAGTAGTGCTAAATGTTGTTTTTTGGAAGTACTTGGTTTTATTTTTGCTGGAATGTTTAGCTTTTATATTGAAGAAAATCTAACTCAACTTCATCTAACATTCTAAAATTTAATAAAAATCGATTTAACACCTTTACAACTCTGTCAAAAAAAATATTTTATATATTTCATAAAAAAACACAAACGTCACTGTCATGCTTTAATAATTATAATTTATTTCGTTTTATTCCTTTTTCGCTAATGAAAAAGCTTATTTATATATTAAAATATTTTTATTTTAATTATAACAATTTATAAGTTGTTTAGATATTTTTTGTATAAAATTTCTGTAATCTATGTGAGGGAGTGATCATGATTTTCACTTAAAATAAAAAATTCACTTTGATGTCTTTGCCAAAACTTGTTGTCGGAAAGTGAAAAAAAAATCTTCAAAATCGTTAGTTGTTTGTGGTTTAGTGGATTTTTTATGACTTCTAATAGATTTTATGTTTATTTAATTTATGTTGCAATTTCTTTAAAGATTATTATCATTAACATTTTGCTAGTGCTAATGATGACCTTTATAATAAAATAAAATTTTAATTTTCTTTTAAGAGTTTTTCTTGAAAAAAAAAGAAATGATTATTGTTAAAGAGATTAGCAAACAAATTAGTTTTTAATTCGGAATGAGAAAATAATTAGGAGTCTCATGTTTATTAATTAATTTAAATTGTATGTCCGCTACATTAATATAGTGTCTGTTGAGAATCGAACCAATGTTCTCCAGACTGAAGGACTAGAATATTTAGTGGTGTTCCGTCCCCATCCACAAAAAAGTGTAAATATGTTTTCGTTATTTGTTTAATAACGAACTTGTACACTACACCATAATATAAGGGTGGGTATTATGCGTCTGTGCTGATGTTTGTATTCAGTAGTATAATTTAAAGTTCTATAAAACTAAGTTTTTTCGATGTTTGTTAACATAATAGAACATTTAATATAATTACAAGCCCAAAAACCACATTCGGGGGGTACATTTGCATGGGGGCTAGTGAACCGATATCAGCCATTTTTAAAAGCTTTCGTCCTTGGACTAAAAAAAGCGTATATGCAAATTTCATCAAGTTTTCTCGAAAATGATTTGTCTTGGGGTCGAACCAGAACACAGCATAATCTGTTTCTACGGGTGGTCGGTTGCGGACAGGTCAGTTTTTTGAGGTTCCTTCAGCATCCACGTCGTGGCTGTGGTTTAAACCGAGTAGGAAGATTATGTCGTTTAAAGGACTACTACACGGAGAAATTTATATATACAATATATATCCCACATAAAAGTTACTGCGGGACTAAGAGTTGAAAATGAGTTTTGTTCATGATACGGGATGGATGTAGTGGTAGTGTGTGTGTCGGATTTTATTCTATATGAGTGTGTCGTATGAATCAGAATTGTGCTGAGTTGAATGGTGATAGATAAAAGGTATATTTTACAAGTGATACTATTGATTTATCTTCTGGAACAAAGTCCTTGGCTTATTTAATGGATTCGTATTCGGTCTACCGAATACATCTCTAGGTGCTGTTGCGAACTCAAAAAAGGCCATTCCATCTCCGTTGTTATAAACGACGTTTTTACATCACGGAAGTTAAGCAACGGAACATCAATGGTCAGAGATTAGTTAGTCTCATCAATACCTATTTCAAAAGGTGCTAATAGGTTATATAACCCATTTCATTTTGAAGCCTCCGAAAGATTCCTTTTTATTGAAAATCTCAGCTTAGCGCCGTCCCAGGAAGTTAAATACTCTCCGCCAAGTTCTTCAGATCACACGCTTCCTATTCCTCTTCGTAACCATCGCTTGATCCACTATCTTATTGTTGTCCAGATATAGTACCTTAATGTGCTGGTCTGTTTGGATTTTGCCTGTCGGATTACTAGCATCGTATCTTAGTCACTTAGATCTTCTCTTTCTTCTTCGTTTTAAATGGCTTATTTTGAGACACCCTTATCGTCTTCGAAATATTTTGCTTGGCTATTCCACAATTACTCTATGAAGTAGCTTAGAGCTTCCTCTTTGTACATCTTTCCCTTTTACTCATCTATTTTTGCCAATGACAAACTGTGCGCTCTTCTTATCGTTTTCGAAATACTTTGCTAGGTTTTTCCACAATTACGCACTGAAGTAGCTTATAGCTTCCTCCTTGTACATCTCTCGCTTTCACTCCTCCATTTTTACCAATAGCAAACTGTACACACTTGACCGCCACTGAGACCAAAATACCAACATCCGTAGTAATCTTTTGCTCTCGATTAAAGGATGGCGAACAAAAGATCAAAACTTGACCAGGTTACTTAGGCCCTGTACCGTAACTTTTATATTTTTTTTACTTTTTCCGTAACGAAAGATTCCCAGGTGTCGAATAGATTAAAATGAAGTAAAACGATAACAGTGACATGAGAGATTGTCCATCAATGTCACCCATCCGTCACCCGGTGACGAGCTCAATGGAAAACATAATATATAGTTCTAAATCTATTCTCATTAAACTTTTTTATTAAAATGGCACCACGTCAAAAAAATTCTAAAAATAAAATTTCAAAGAGATTTTCATTTTTTAATTATTTAAAATAGTTGTAAAACTTCAACGTAGAATAGACGAACTTAGCTTCAAATATTTTAAATTGAACATTGTTTCCATAAAAAGATAAAATCACAATAATTATATAGAAATGTAGATATATTTCTATATTTGCCCAGCAAAAACTAGGTAACGACTTTTAAATGTAATTACTTACCTAACAACATACATTTCAATGACTACTACATATCGTCTGCACAACATAGAATTAGTCTTATAAGGCCTTACTAATAATGTGTTATATAAATACTTTATAATTCATTAGTGCCCTTGCTCGTGAAGCTTTAGAATCATTATACTTTTTTCTTAAGATTTAAAACGACTACCTTTTCTAATTACTTGTAAGCGTTTATGGTAAGTCCTTGCCTCTAATGACATTACCGTGTTAAAATAATGACTTAAAATGATGATAAATGTAAGTAAAATTTAATTTCTTACATGGTAATGAAAGCTTTTGCTGGGTGGTGTATTTCTCCACAAAAAAATTTTGTTGTCACCAATTCCAAAAAGACCGAATCGAAGTCGAAGAAATAAACATCATAATTCTTCATATATGAGGCATAAAATTAATTTACGATTTAATAATGTTTTTGTTGTAAAATCCATATTATAAATAAAAATAATTTTAAATACAAATATTTCTGGCATTAATATACATTTAACAACAACAGCAGCAGCAGCCAACAGCTACTTAAGATTTCAAGAAACAATCAGAGGCGGCAGCAAGCAGCAAATAAAAATGTATTTAATTTTTTCTTTACAGAGTTTTAACCCTGTAATAAAAAACAAAAGTGTTAAAATACCAATAAATTCTTAGTTTTGTTGTTAAGACCGAAAGTAGCGAGCGGGTGCAGTTGAACAATAATAATTTTATTTTTATTTTTGGTTGAATGTGTAATGTTATGTGTAGTTGATGAGTATGACAATGATGTGTGATAAAAATGTTGATGTTTTAAATGTTATAAGAACAACCACAACAACAAAAAGGGGGGACAGTCAAGTTTATGGGTTGGTAGTGAAAATTTCAAAACTTTTATATTGTTTCGATTTGGATTTTTTTGTCAAGAGAAATATAAAAATTGTTCAAAGTAATTAAGTTTTTAATAGTGTGTTAAAAAGAGGAAAAAGTTTTCAACACTACAATTATAAAGTTTACTTTATGCAGGTGTAAAGGGAGTAAATTTCAAAATTTTTTTTAGTTAAATTTAAACAAAAATATAATTTAAAATAAATTTTAAACACTTGTCTCTTAACAATTTATTATATTCCAACAAATCGTGTTATCATTAATCAAACAACATAAAATTCTAAGTTTTTATGATTTTTTTCAAAATATTTACAAATTCACCAATTTGTTTTATTTTCATTAGCAATTTAGTTTTATTTAGTTTTTTTCTTTGCATTTGTTGTTTGTGTAAATAACAAAATCATTCGCTAAAATACAAAATAACACTACGCTTTAAGTACAACAGCAAAATATGTATTATAACATTAAATATTTAAAAGTACTCACACGAGTTTAGATTGCAAAATTAATATTTTATAAGGATGTGTTTTTTTTTTTTTTTGATTTTTTTTCGCTCCTTTTTTTGTTGTTGTTGTTAGACCATATAACAAATATTCTGGTATGAATCTAAAACAGCTACAACAAAATATAAACATTAAATAGAAATACAACAATCATACTTGTGTAGAGAGTCATGTACTCAGATATTGATGCATAAAGTAGCTTAACTAAAGTAACAAACGGTAAGCTAGTAAAAATCGAGAATATGCTTTTAAATGAAATAGAAAAAACATATCAGGACTTTGAAGGAGATAATTCACTAACCAGCTAGCATTTTTTGAAATTTTTGATCACATTAGATTCATTTATGACTCTTCTGCACGATTAAAACGATCACATATGCGCTCATTTTCTGATCATAAATGATACATTCGTCGGGAGAAAATGTTACCCTACCCGCGACTCTTCTAAATAAGTAATTTGTAAGCCCCACTTCTGAAAAAACTCATTTTTTTTGAGTCATTATTGAGAAAAATAACTGGTAGTTTTTGAGTTACTTCCGAATCATATTATAGTAATTTTTGAGTATTTTCTGAGTAATTTTTATGTTTGTTACCGACAAATACAATACAACAGAAAACAGTTTTTGCGCGAAATTTAACCACAAACTAAATTTATAAACAATCGTATTTCAAACACCTAGATGACCTATTTATGATTGGTACACATTTTGTTATTGTTTTTTGTTTTATTTTTCAAATAGATCAGATCAGAAACATTAATTGGAATTATTTACATTCAGTTTAGTGATTAGTCGCCCAACTATCTTCCGTAGAAGATAATTAATTAAAGCATAATATAATTTCAATTTCCTTGACAGAAAATCGACTTTATAAATATCACACAAATTAAAATACTTGTACATTTAATTTTATAAACTAAATGAGAATTATATAAACTCATTTTAGGCCACACAAAATGTTTTGTAACTCTTCCAAAAGAGTCTTTTCTGAGCCCCATTTCTAATCAGTTTCGAGTCATTTTTGAATCTTTTTGAGGTAAGTGTTGCTATTTCATTACAAACAAAATCAATTACATAAATAACTATTTTAGATCCTTCAACTGTTTGAAATATGACCACAAAATAAGTTTTTCAAAATATGGCCCTATCCTTATAAATGCTGGTAGGGGGAGTTAAGTCTACTTCAATATTATTTATGTAGAATTTAAAAGTGTCATTAGTGTTTATAAGTGAATTTTGACCTTTAAGTCATTTTCTGAGGGGGAGTTTGTATGGGGGCTTGGATCAAATGAAGCCCAATCATTACAAAAATCGGTAGTGTCATTTAAAGTTCTATAAAACTAAGTTTTCTTCACTTTAGTTGACATAATAGATCATTTAAATTAATTATAAGCCCAAAGGCCCTAGTTGGGGGGTACGGTTGTATGGGGGCTAGTCGAAATAATGGACCGATATTAACCATTTTCAATAGGCTTCGTCCTTGGGCCAAATTTCATCCAATTATCTTGAAAATTCAATATTACTTCAATATTATTTATGTAGAATTTAAAGGTGTCATTAGTGTTTATAAGTGAAGTTTGACCTTTAAGTCATTTTCTGAAGGGGAGTTTGTATGGGGGCTTGGGTCAAATGAAGCCCAATCATTACAAAAATCGGTAGTGTCATTTAAAGTTCTATAAAACTAAGTTTTCTTTAGTTGACATAATAGATCATTTAAATTAATTATAAGCCCAAAGACCCTAGTTGGGGGGTAGGGTTGTATGGGGGCTAGTCGAAATAATGGGCCGATATTAACCATTTTCAATAGGCTTCGTCCTTGGGCTAAATTTCATCCAATTATCTTGAAAATTGCGGCCTGTACCTTGCGCACAAGGTTTACATGGACAGCCAGACGGACGGACGGACATAGGTTAATCGACTCAGAAAATGATTCTAAGCCGATTGGTATACTTTAAGGTGGGTATAGGACACATATTTTTGTATGTTACAAACATTAGCACAAACCCAATATACCCTCCGCACTAAAGAGGTGTAGGGTATAATTATGGCAGACATAAGTAGTCCATGAATAGTCATAGCGCCATAGAAATAACACTTCAGAAAATTTATTTATTTAATTGACCAAATCCTACATTGAAGGCCATATTCCAATAATCAACATGAAGTTTATTTGGCTAATTGTCAAAGTCCATATATGCCCACTTTCAGAATAATATTAAAATAACTGATAAAATATCATTTTAGTACACCACCGTTACTGCTAAAATAGCGATGCCGACATAAGTCAAAATACCGATAACACTAAGATATCGTTATCGAATTAACAAGAACTTCATCGACGTTTCGAAACGGTTGCCAACCTTGACATCCACTTCATTAGGTGAATCTTTTTTGTGTTGTATATTGTATTTCATTAGTAAACTATTCATTCTATGAAAGCTCTGATCATAATCAAATCACCAACATTGTTTGTATATATATGTATGTGTGCATTTATATCCATCAAATTTGATTCGCAATACTGGTGAATAGGAATAAGTGTGTTTTAGTTTTATTTGGTTGCGAGAAGTAAATAAATACCAGGGTGATATTAATGTGTAAATAGGAGCAGGAAAAAAAACAAAAAATGTTGATGTTGTTATTAAATGATGATGTTATTTTTTTCCTGCTGTTGCTGATCCTACCGCTGTTGTTTTCATTTATTTGGTGGTTGTGGCAAGATTTGTGGGAGAAATTTAGTGTTGAGGATATAAACAGAGAAAAAAATGAAAAACAAAGAATAATAACAAATGTTTTGATGATGATGATGTGATGGTGTCAATTTATTAACATTTCAGTGTATTACATTTTGATTTAACAACCACCTCGACTACCTCTATACATGCCCAAACAAGTGTATATAAATGTGTGTGTATGCTTATGTGTTTGTATATGTAAAAGTACTTTAGAAAAAATAATAAAAATTCATGATGTTTCTTTTTTATATTCGTGTTGCCATTTTTTGTTGTGCTTTTTTTTGAACTAGGATTTTGAGTGGTTTTTATTCTAATGTATTTTGTTGTACATTTTTTCATAAATAAATAAACATAAATACATTTTAATAAAAAAATCAGATTTGTTTGTTTCATCAAACACTTGTAAATATTAGAAATGTGTTGAAATAATTTAGTAGAAATTGTGTTAACATTAAATTAAATATTTTGAAAATAACTCTAAGGTTTCTAACTTTGAGAACTTTTGTTCTAAATCAATAGAAAAACAAATTTTTGCCGCCTTTGATTCAAATATACTAACCCACCTTTACAATTTACCAAATTCTTCTTGAAACCAGCAACTCCTTTTTTAATCCTTATTTAACATATTAAATCATTCACACTTACACCCTCTCCTCTTGAACTCACTAACTTCAACATGTTATTGGTAATAGATTAGTTAAGGAAACACCCATTTCAAACACTTCATCGCTCAAGTACTTTGAATTCATAGAAATCTTTGAATAGTTACACAATTGTGAGATGTAATGAAAAGACTAAAAATTTTCTTAATTTCAAAGATGATGACAATAAATAGAGACAGGAAAAAAAAACATCTGTAAAAGAAAAATGATAAACGGGAATGTGGCAGGGAATATGAGATCGTTAGGGACTTATTCCAGTTTTTAAAATTGGAAAAAAACAATTCATTATTTTCTTGTAATTTCTTCTGGTAGTCGTGTTGCTGCGGTTTAGTGCTGTGATGATTTACAACGACGCGTGACAGATTTACAAGTTGATTTTTAACTAAAAACATTTATCATCGTAAATGATGATCTCTTATTGGAGGGTGTTTGCATACAGATACAGATACATCCCATAAGTGCCACTGGCATAAAGTGGATTAATAAATGTTGAAAAGATTTTCGAAAAAAAACAAATTGAAAATATTTTAGAGGATTATATAAATAAAATATGAGTGTGTGTTTAAAAGTGACAATTTATAATTTATGCCTATAAACAAAATATTAAATTAAATAAGAATTTATGTTCATAAACATAGGGAAATATTACAGAAATTAGTAATGGTATGTATTTAATATGTTCAAATTACAATAAATGACATTATTAGTTTTACATTTGAAAGCTTCGAAACAAATTATTTAACATATTTTTGGATATTTTGGGAAATTTTATTAAATATTATGTAGACAAACATCGTACGAGATTCGAAAAGCTGTGCCAATCACTGAGCACATGTTGTAAAAGATCTGCAAAACAAATCCATGATGTTTAGTGACTCCTCAATCTACTTCACTTACACGGTAAGTAGGCAGGTAATATCGGAGCAAAGGAGGGTGTATTTGCGCCTGCCATAGACAGTTGACTATTAATCCTATTCAAAAAATATTATTATTATTGATAATGACTACTCATTACCATGTAAAGTATGAAATACCCATTACTCATTACCAAGTAATGCATGAAATAACAATATTACCAAAATTTTAAAATATTTTATTTACTTGGGTACGACCAAAACGAATCAATGGAATGAATGGCCCAATCATAATGATTTTTTTTAATGGCACGAACTTCGACTGGCCACATCGAATAATGAAATATACAAAACTGTACAGACGTGTTTATACCCAATGTATTGTTAATATGTTCTTATTTTAGGAGATCGTCACTCATGGATTACAAAGAGAAAGTCAAAAAACTAGTCCAAAGTAGTCAATACATAGGTTAAGTTTTTATACCCTATACAACTATAGTTACATACGTTTGTGCTGCTGTTTGTAACACAGAAAAATATTTGCCCAATACCCAACTTCCGATTAATTCAGAATCATTTTTGAAGTCGATTAAGACATGTCCGTCCGTCTGTCCATGTAAACCTTGTGCGCAAGGTACAGGCCGCAATTTTCAAGAGAATTTGATTAAATTTGAACCAGCTTGCTTTTTTGACACATGGACGAAACCTATTGAAAATGGTTGAAATCGGTCCATTATTTCACCTAGCCCCCATACAAACGTACCTCCCGATTTGGGTTTTTTATGCCATAATTACGTCAAATATACCATTATCTTTCAAAAAATTTGCACACATAAGTTTTATATAATTTTCGAATGATCGGCCCTTATTTGATCCTAGCCCCCATATAAACCCCCTTCAAAAAATGTCTTAAACGTCTAAAATCGCAATGAAGCACAACAAAACTGACTGTTATTTGCAATTATATCCTTTCCCCAAATTTACCGAGGATATATAGCCTCATTTAGAAAATTTAGTTTTTTATCAATAAATTGCGTAAATACTTTAGAATTAAGTAAAATTCAACATAAAAGTTTCTTTATGAAAAATAAAAATTTTAAAAATATACTCATGTTGTAGGGTATGATATGGTCGGCCATGCCCGACTATACTTTCCTACTTGTTACTATCTAGATTGGCTACTTTACTTGAACAGCTGCCTTATTGAACTTATTTCACGGGTGTGCTTTTTGCGTTTCACCACCGCCCCATTGTGTATCTTATACAAAGGTGGCAATTTACGCATATGGAATTTTCGGTTTAGTACTCCTGCACTTTGCTCAAGTACTCGAGCTATCCAATTTCTTGCCATGGTAGTCTTGTTTGGGGAATGACAGGTGTCAAGAGTGAAGCTTAATCTAACCCCGTCAAAGGAAAAGGTAATCACTGGTTTAAGGGACAGACCCATCATCGGGTAGAAACACCTTATTGATGATAAAAGGAATTTCGCTACAACAATCTCATTATCTAAAGACTCATTCCTGGACCTCTTAAAGTTGCCCTACCATTTCACTGTAATATATCCTGTTGTTTCAGCAACATCACTTAGTGGACGTAATTGGTGGTTCAAACACACAGTTCTATATTTAATTAACTGATTTATTTCAGTGGCCACAAGGAACTACTGTGCTAAGTTGAGCACACTTAATGTTGATGGAAAATTGCCGTTAAATTAAAGATTAAATTATTACGACTCCACAACGTCTTAAGCAACTCCACCGACTCTACCACCATATTTCCTTCCGACATCTCAACAGATACAACTCAGAATCCCTCTCGTTCACCGGATACTTGTATCTGACACCAACACCTACCCAATATTTGCATTATCAGTTCAATTCTAAAATTTTAATAATCCACAATCTTGCCCTGTACTTTGTTCAGCTCCTAGAAACTAGGAGCTGTAACAGAAATTAATCTTCAAAATTTATAGTTTACCGTGTATCAATCATTTAACCAAGCGCCTTTTCCCCCAAATTTTGGTTTAAACCCCACTCATTATGTGGACCCCGAAGGAACCTTAATCAACTGACCTGTCAAGACAAAGTCATGCGGGCAACTGGCCATCCGTAGTACCAGATTATGAGGTGCTTTGGTTCGACCACATGTATGATTATTCAAAAGAAAGACCGACGATGCATTTGACATCACAAGTTTATAGTCCCGGCGGATTAGAAACACTGGTAGCACCCCTTTACGCTGGGATTGCAATATACCAAGATGTGTGTTATTCATAAAGGAAAGAGAGCTCTAAATGCGCGAATATATTTACTCTCGTTGCAAAGAGTGCATTCGGGACAAAAAGACGAATTAGAGACAAACAGGTGATTATAGGTGAATCACTAACATTTTCGAAGCACCTACATTTGATTCCACCAATAAAAAGATACATTTGACATCACCAGTTTATAGTCCTAGAAGATTAGAGGTAATGTTAACGCCTTTTTACCCCGGGATAGCAATAAACCAAGATGTGTGACATTCATCAAAGAAACTGGGGAGTAAATTGGCGACTGTATTTAATCTCCATGAAAAAAGTACATTCAACACAAAGACAAAGACGAGTTAGAGGCAAACAAGTTAAAAGAAATAAGTGGCATTAACTATGGGACCCCTCATTTGATTTCACCAATAAAAATATATATTTTAATTTGTTTACATATTGAACTAAAAAAATTATGTTACTTCTTTAATTTGTCTGCATTTTTTTTATACCCTACACCACTTTAATGGGGAGGGTATATTGGGTTTGTGCTGATGTTTGTAACATAGAAAAATATTCGTCCTATACCCACCTTAAAGAATACCAATTGGCTTAGAATCATTTTCTGAGTCGATTAAGCTATGTCCGTCCGTCTGGCTGGCCGGCTGGCTGGCTGTTCATGTAAACCTTGTGCGCAAGGTACAGGCCGCAATTTTGAAGATAATTAGATGAAATTTGGCACACATTTCATTGAAGTTGGCCCAAGGACGAAGCCTATTGAAAATGGTTAAAATCGGTCCATTATTTCGACTAGCCCCCATACAACCGTACCCCCCAAATAGGGTCTTTTGGCTTATAATTAATTTAAATGATCTATTATGTTAACAAAAGTCGACAAAACTTAGTTTTATAGAATCTTGAATGACACTACCGATTTTTGTAATGATCATTTCATTTGATCCTATCCCCTATACAAACTCCCCTTCAGAAAATGACTTAAATGTCAAAATTCACTTACAAACACTAATAACACTTTTAAATTCTACATAAATAATATTGAAAAAGACGTAACTCCCCCTACCAACATTTTTAAGGATAGGGCCATATTTTGCCCTACTGCCCTTTGAGCCCTCTTGTAAAAAAATTCTTTTTTTGCCAAAATAAAGTTAAAAAAAAAACTAACCAAATGCCTTATATTTTTAAAAAATCCCCATTTTTAACATACATACTGACAGGTGTAGGGTATCATATGGTCGGCTACGCCCGACTATACATTCATACTTGTTTTCATTTCTTTTACAAACAAATTGTTTGTAATAAATTTAAAATAAAACATGATAATTTCTTGTTATTTGCAGTATTTAAAATATATTTTATGGTTTTAGTTCTCGTTTTTATTGTCATAATTATTTCTCTTTTCTACTTTAAAACGGCAAACCATTCAATTTAGTTTCATTTTTCACAATTTCTACATCATTAAATTAATTGTTTTTTTTTAATATCATAATTATTTTGCTTTTAGGTTGTTGATAGAAATACAATCATGTAGGAGACTATTCATACATACATATGTATGTACTTACAAACATAATCATGGAAACAAACATTTCTTACATGAAATTTTTGTGGCACTTGTGGCAAAAGTGGCATAATTTTCAAATTAAATTTAATTTAAAAATAATTTTTATATGGCTTTTTAATATTTTACATATTTTTGTAATTTTTGTCAAACTGCAAATTGTTCTTGAGGCAAAATATGAAGAGACAAAAAAATAAACAAACTAAAAATGTTGAAACAATTTAAAGATACATTTTTCAATATTAAAAAAGCAAATGTTTGAGGTAAACTTATTCTGGGAGTTAAGTATGTGTACAGATTTTAATAACTCATAACAAAAAACCTGAATTTTACATATTTCATAATTACCTAGATTTAAAATTTTTTAATCAAACCTAGTTATATTTTTTAATTTTTTACATAAAAAATTTAATTCAAAATTCCTCTCACTAAATAAATGCTCAGATACTTGACATTTTCTAATTAACCTTAATTATACCCTACACCACTATAGTGGGGAGGGTATTATACGTTTGTGCTGATGTTTGTAACATACAAAAATATTGGTCCAATACCCACCTTAAAGTATACCGATCGATTCAGAATCATTTTTTGAGTCGATTAAGACATGTCCGTCCGTCCATCCGTCCGTCCGTCCGTCCGTCCGTCCGTCTGTCCGGCTGGCTGGCTGGCTGGCTGTCCATGTAAACCTTGTGCGCAAGGTACAGGCCACAATTTTCAAGATAATTTGATGAAATTTGGACCAAGCATGTTTTTTGGCACAAGGACGAAGCCTATTGAAAATGGTTGAAATCGGTCCATTATTTCACCTAGCCCCCATACAACCGTACCTCCCGATTTGAACTTTTTATGCTATAATTACGTCAAATATTCTGCTATCTCTCTAAAAATTGTCACAAATAAGTTTTATATAAGTATAAATGATACTGCAGATTTTCGTCAGGATCGGCCTATATTTGACCCTAGCCCCCATACAAACTCCCCTTCAAAAAATGACTTAAACGTCTAAAATTGACTTGTAACCATTTGTATCGCAATGAAACTCAACAAAACTAACTGTTATTTAGAAATATATCCTTTTCCCAAATTTACCGAGGATCGGCCCATATTTGACCTATATAAAGCCTCATTTAGAAATTTTAGTTTTTTATCAATAAATGGCTTAAATATTTTGGAATTATGGTAATATTCAACAGTTTCTTTACAAAAAATAAAAATTTTATAAAAATAAAAATTGTAAAAATATACTCATGGTGTAGGGTATCATATGGTCGGCCATGCCCGACTATACTTTCCTACTTGTTTTTATTTAAAAACATTTAATTTTAAAATAAACAACAAATTTTGTTTTGTAAAATTTAAAACAGCAAAAAATATTATATTTTAATTGAGAAAAATGTAATGACAATCACAAAAACTCATTTAAATAATTGGTCGAATATTTTTGAATTCATTCTAACAAACAAACGAACATATTTTGGCAACAACACAATAAAAAATTATTAAAACATAACTCAACACTTAAGAGCTCATTAATTTTGGTCGAAAATTTTAGGTGTTTGTAGCAAGTGTATATGTTGCTACTTGTTTTCTTATGAAAAAAAAACTCACACATCGTTAGTGTAAGACAGCCCATCAGTTCGGCGGGTCAGTCCCAAACTACCAACCGGCAACCTAGATGACCAGCTATTTTGATATGTGCTTATTCTAAAAGTAATCAATTGATTACAATGAAACTATCAGAATGCTAAACTTCTTTGCCTAAGTTTGTTTTCTAAGTCTCCACTCTCTAGACTACTTGGGTACTGTAAAGTAATAACTATTTTCGCTCTCTTTTACAAAGTATACACCAAAGAGAAGACTGTCATTATTCGCGCTCGCAAAAACTGTACTCATGACGAAGGATGAATTAGAGCCAACTAATATATATGTCAATATTTATCGGATACACTGACTCTCAGTCGAACTGCTGGGAGGCGTAGCACGCAATAAAGTTACATTTTTGTAGATATGTCTGGTTTATTTATTTCGTTGTTTGACATAACGAAACTCATATTACTTCCGTTTGAAGTATAATAAAATTTTGTAAATTATGTAAATTTTTAAAAAGTTGATTAAGGTCGTATTAAAGATCATTAAAGGTCTTGCTCCAGAAGGAGGCTTTTGAATGTTTGAAAACAGTTAACTTAGGTTCACAACTATCAAATGTTTGACAAACCTATGGAATTGTCTAATATATAGATTAACCAATCATCTAATCTATAGACTAACCTATTATTGACTCTATAGTCTATGGACTAGTCAATGGTATAGTGTATAGACAAGACTATATCTAATCTTTAAACAATTCTACGGTCTATTTTAGGGGCTAGTCTATGGACTAGACTATGGTCTAATTTTTGGACTAGTCTATGGACAAATCCATTGATTACAACATGCACTACTTTACGACAAATCAGTTCACAATTTTATGTACTACATTATGCACGTCATTAGTGTTTATATATATGGAGTAGAGTATTGACTTTTCCAGAGAGTACTATTCTCTTGACTGGTCTCTTAAATAGTTTTCGAACTTTTGTATGGTGTAGTCTGTGGTCTAGTCTATGGACATAGTCTAGTCAATGTACCAGCTTATACTCTATTCTATTAACCAATCAATTGTATTGCCTATGTACTAGTCTATTGTCTAATCTATAGATCATATAATGGTCTAGTTCATTGACAAATCTATACCCAAACCATTTACAAATATGTTGACTGATTTTGTGCACTACATTGTGAACTAGTCTAAACACTAATTAATAAACTTGTTTATGAGTAAAACCTTGACGAGTTCTTGGACTAGACTCTAAACTAGTTTATGAACTAGTCTACTGCATTGACTAGTTAATGGCTAGTCCATAGACAATCTAACTAATCCCATCAAAAATAAAATGAAGTACTTCCAAAAGAATAACATTTATCACTACTTCAAAAGTAGCACTAAGTAAATTTTTAGTCTACAACACTAAAATTTTGCTTCCTAAGAACTTCCAAAAAAATAACAATAAAATTACTTCTAGAGAATGACTTCAGAAGTAGTGAATTTGAAATCAAATAAATAAAAGAACACCCCTCCTATGACAAGACTGTGTTACAATTATCAATTCTTTACATCTTTTTCGATACTCCCATGGAGTAAATTTTACTTATTTTACGGTTCTTTGAAAGTTTGGTTTGGTGCATATAAAACTAATTTATATCAAATTTCATCGCTATATCTTTACAATAATTATGACTGTTAAAGCTTTTTTTCTGGGGGCCAGTTGTATACCCATTTGCGATTCCAAACAAACCTTATCTATAAGGAATATTTTAATTTTAACTCGCTAGTTCTTTCCATTCGAACCCTATAGTGATTTCGACAGACAGACGGCGGACATAACTCGGTATGGACCCAGAATATAATGCTTTTGTGGGTCTACAATCAATATTTCGATGTGTTACAAACAGAGTAACAAAATCAATATATATTTTGATGGTGGATATAAAAATACATCACTACTTCCCCAACAACTACTTTACCAAATGTAGCGTACATCTACAGCAGGTATTCCAGTTCTTCTACCACCAAAAATACTTGTACTTTGTCCCCTTTTTTAATTTTGTTGAAAAACTATATCTTACAAAAAATCACTCAAATTAGATTGTCAATCATATGATGACAATGTCAATATATACATATACAAACACACTCAAAAACTATACACTAGATCTGATCTTTTACTCTCTGTCAGTCATAAATCTAATAATTCTACAAATGGAAAATTGTTTTCATTTCATTCTTCTAATTTTATTACCTCAAAAGTATGTTAAATATGTTTAGACAAGATTTATGACGATGTAATACACCAACAAACACACATACCAACAAATTCTACTGTTTGTAAACCTACTAAAATAGAGAGTGGGAGTTTGTTTAATAATTTAACTATAATACAGCAACGAGAATTTGTTAAGAAACATCATTAATTTGCGTATCAATGAGGCGTTAGCATCATTAAAAGGAAATTGATTTTGTGGTTGAAACCCCCAAAGTGGTGATAAATTAATTAAAAAAAAAACTTAAAAAAGGCAAGAAAACAAGACAAACTACTAGATTTTTAAGAAAAATCTTAATACAAAACTTATATACACTATGCAACATGTAGGCAAAAAAAAAAAAAGAATCATAAAAGAAATGCAATTAATTCACGCTTCCTTAACAAGCGTAAAACTGCTCATAAAACTTCTTTACAATTCTTAAGGGGGGAAATAATAAAATAATATACTTGCACAAGACAACATCTCTACTATGGGCACCAACAAATTCCCTTATGAGTAGTAGGAATACTCACATCTATGTATGTGGCATTCAATGAGCCTTAACGAGCCAAAAGACGAGTGTGAGTACAAAAATAAACTTTGCTCATCTTTTTGTCATTTATATATAAATACAAGACGTCTAAATAATTAATTTGTAATAAATGTTGTAAATATTTGATGTTGTCATTAATTACAATATTGGTTCGTTGGTTGGTTACTTAAGGCATATGAACACTCAACAAATTTATTTTACAACTGCTAATCACTAGGGATTTTAACTGCTTTAATTGGATTTATTTCTTTTGTTTGCTTGGCAATGACGTGTGAAAAGGTTAAAGGGATCTAGGTTGTATTATTTAAGATGGGTAATGTGTAGGATCATAGAAGTTTTACCGCAACAAAAACTACCATTTAGGAGTCATTAAGTGGTTCAATATCTAAGGTAGTAAAAATTTACGAGATCTGTCCAAAAAAGTCACGGATTCCTATGGTCTACTACAGGAACCTAATTTTTATATTTTGTATGAAAAAATTTCGCTGCTTCGGGAGGAAAATTCACTCTCCCGTGTATCCGCGCATTTTGGAGTCAGTGTTCTTTGTGATCTACTACCGACACGGATCCAACTCAAGCGTTTGGGGGGATTAGTTTTCTTTTTTACTTATTTTATTTTTGCTTTTTACTCATTTTTATATTTTGTATCAAAAATTTTGCGGTTTGGTTTACTCCGATTTCCAAGAAATATATTCTATGCAGTTGGAAAATTCTGAAATAAAATATGAAATATATGAGAACAATTGGAAATAGTGATAACTAGTATTCTTATAAATTTTTCACATAAATATCCTAATAATTCTCCTTATGAATCATACATATATGATCAGCCGTATTTGGATTATGTATTTCATCAGCAACATCATAACCTTAAGAGTCTTGAAGTTCCATTCCCAAAGATTTTTTCAGATAGAAATTATCATTTAAGAATTATCAAACAATGACATACCCATGAGAAAACTATAGTTCCAAATATGAAATAGCCCATAGTTCTGACTATGGAGTAGACTTTGGTCTACTAGAATATACAAAGGAGTAAATTAGCGACTATTAAGGCAACCACTGTCTTAATTACAGACTAGATTATAGTCTTGACTGTAGCTACAATTATAAAGTGGAATATTGTAGTTTTGACTATGGAATATACTAAGTATATTCCACACTATAGTGTAGACTATATATAATCTCGACTATTTAACAGACTGTAGTATTGACTATAAAGTAGACTGTAGTTTTAACTATATAGTAGACTGTAGTCTCTAACATATAGTTGGCCATATTCTTGACTTTAGAGTAGACAAAAATTTCGACTATATTATTGTATATGGTCTTAAATATAGTCTCATGTAGAGAGTAATTATATTCGATACAGCATTAACTATACCATAGAGTATGCTATTGTCTCGAATATTGAGTTAAAATTAGCTCAAGTCTTGACTATAAAGCAAACTATAGTCTTGAATGTGGGGTCGATATAGTCTCGGCTATAGTCTTTACTAAGTATATAGCGGACTAAAATCTTTATTATAGAGTAGTCTACAGTATTGACTATAGAGTAGACTGTAGTCTTAACTATAGTGTAGACTAAAGTCTTGACTATAGAATAGACTACACTTTAGTCAAGATATTCTCCTCTAGGAGCTGTAAATAGATAACGCGTGATCGATCTCTCAGGCCCAACGAAGTAGTTGATGTTCCTTTAGAATAGTCATGACTATTGAGTAGACTATAGTCTTGGCTGTAGATTATACTATAGTCATGGCTGTATTTTATAGTCATGAATATATAATAAACTATAGTATCGACTGAAGAGTATAGTTTATATAACTATAGTCGTAATCTGACTATAGTCTTATAGTCCTTTTAGGAGTATAGACTAAAGTCTTGCCTATAGAGTGGACTACAGTGATGACTATAGAGTAGACTACAGTATTGAGTGGTTGAGAGTATACTACAGTTGTGACTATAGAGTAGACTATAGTCTTGACTATACTCTTGATTATAGAGTAGACTATGGTCATGACTGTAGAGTATTTTATAGTCATGAATATATAATAAACTATAGTATCGACTAAAGAGTATTGTTTAGTAAATTATAGTCGTAATTACAGTTCTCACAAAAGTTTTCAATTTGAATAGACAAATGCCATGATTATGGTCTGGGCTATAAAGTGACATGGAGGTTTTACTCTGAACTATAGAGTAAACGTGACTATATTTTTGACCATATATTAGACTATAGCCTCGATTATAGCCTGTATTAGTTAACTATAGTCATAATTACAGATCTCAGTATTTAATTTGAGTAGATTAACCTTGATTATAATCTGGACTACAGAGTGATTATATTTCCGACTTTGAGAAGGCAATGGCCTTGATTTTAGTCTGGACTATAGAGTAGACGCTACTATATTTTTGACCTCAGAGTAGACTATGGCCTCGATTATAGTTGCGACTATAGGCTTGTCTATAGAGTAGACGCGACTATAGATCAGACTATAGTAGCTGTTATAATCCCTATAATATAATAATACATAATATATTGCATAACTGCAAAAGCTGCTTAACTTTTGTTTTCTGTCGCTTAAACAAAAAATGAAATAAATGTTCACTGTCAAACTCTCATCATTTGCAAACATTAATCAATTCCACAACAATCATTAAAATAGTTTTCTTGACAAAACAAATTATTTAAAAACTTAACTGAGCATAAAATTTGCACATCCATTTACATAAATTTACAAAACGTAATCAACAATCAGAAAAAACAACAGCAGACGCCAGATAAAAGCGACAATAACAAAATGAAAACGCAAGAAAAGCAATATTTATATGTTTATGTATTTATGTGTAGCGACACTTTGACTTTGATCTTGTCGAAAAAGGCGTAAATAAATTGCTCAATTATGAAATATTAAACGAGCCTCAATCATGAAACATCAGCGACAAGTAAATATGACGCCTAAAAAGGAAGGAATATCAACTACTTCCTTGGGCCTGAGAGATCGATCCCTCGTTGTCTGCCTTTTTTTTTTACTCCCTCAGGAGAATTTCTTTAATTATTCATCTCTACAAGTATTTGGGGATTCGTGCACGGTGGTTAATGAAGAATGTAACTAATTAGAAATTGTCTTGTTCATCTTATTGCTTTTTTGTTTGGTCGCGGTAAGACGGTGAATGAAATGAATGAGACAATTCCCCACATGACAATTCGTATTTGTTTTCTGATTTTTTGTATGGTTGGCGGTAGATGCACAATAATCTCAGGAATTAATTGAAAAATATTTTTTAAAAACACAATGCTAAGGCCGCCTTGTGGAAAAACTATAAATATCAATAGGCATTTGTTGTAGGAACAAACAGATGCTTGTATGGAAATTATAAAATGAAACACGTGGTATATTTATGTAGTAGGAATTGTATTGGAAAGTTGTACACCATTTCCATAAGTCATTAGGAATGTTACCAATATAATGAAGATTAATTAAATTTTATTGTAACAAGGTTTTGTCTACTAATTTAAATTTTTAAAACTAAGTCGATTCCTAAACTAATTAAAAACAAGTATGAAAGTCGGTCATGGACGACCATATGATACACTACACCATTGACTATGTTAAAAATTTGGATTATTATTATTTTTTTTAATAAAGCATTAAATTAGTTTTTGCCTTAATTCTGGAATATTTTTACTCATTTTTGACAAAGGGCGATTTTCTACAAGAGGGCTCAGAAAGGATTGGGAGCAAAAATGAGCGTATCCTTATAAATGTTGGTAGAGTAATTACGGCAATCAGAAATGTCATTAGAACTTTTATAAAACTAAATTTTACCGATTTTGTTGAAACATTGAAACATTTAACATTATTATGAGCTTCAAAGCTTTATTTAGCGGGTACGGGTCTAGACGAAATAATGGACCGATTTCAAATATTTTCAATAACGTTCGTCCTTGAAAGAAAGTTGTCAAATTTCATCAAATTATTGTTGAAATTTCAACTTGTAGCGTGCGCAAAAACTTTTCCTAGACACACAGACTCAGAAAGAGAATCTGAGCCAATTGAGCTTTAAGGTGGGTATAGGACAGGCGCAGATCCCCGGGGGAAAGGAAATTCCCTCCAAAACCGAAAATTTTTCATACAAAATATACAAAAAAGGAAAAATATAAAATAAATCAAAAACGAAAAGTTCTCCCCTCACTAGAGTTGGATCCGAGGCTTGTAAACCAATATTTTTGGGTGTTACAAACATCAGCACAAACGCAATATATATTTCGAAATATTTCACAAAGGTTTTATCTCTTAAATATCTCTTGGAAATGGTGTTCCTACCAATTTCCACAAAGATGAAACAATTTATTACCTTCAGTACTGTTTGACATTTTGACATAATGTTGTGTGTTTTCTGCATGTTTTATAAGGGATTTACTACAGATACAGATAGTAGTTTTCTGCTCATGCTTATAGCTGTTGTATCTTTTATAAATTATAAATATCTAGTATTTTTTTGTTTCCATATTTTTCTTCATTCTCTTCAACAGATTTCATTTTGGGCTAAACATACAATAAGGGTCTGTCCGCCGCCTTTTGACGCTTGGCACTCATCGCTGGCAGCTAATTAGATTATTTGTCAATTTGAGTGGCGATATTTATATCAACTTGTTTTGTATACAATAGGATTTGGTTTTAGTTGTTTTCTTCTTTCGACTAGATTGTTGCTAGTTCTTACATCTGTGTTACTACACCCTTCTCCCCTTTAAAGAAAAAATTTATCTGTAATTGGTTGTTTTTCAAGATGAGTTTGCCCTGGAAAATAATGAAAATTAAAAGTCTTAAGTCATTTGATGCTTTATTGAAATCGTTGACATTTTTCTTATTAACTTAAACTAATACTAAAGTGCTGATTTGATAGTGGAGATTTTTGTTTCATATAGAATTGTTATAAATTAAGTGATACCTAAAAAGGGCAAGTTCAATTTTAATTAGATTTTCAGATAACACATGTTTGTTTTATTACGACTATATAATTACATTCATTTATAGATAAAATATATTTCTAAGTTGTCGGTAATTATGTAGATTATTACAAAACATAATTCGTTTTTAAATAGGGTTTTGATTTTTATACCCTACACCACTTTAGTGGGGAGGGTATATTGGGTTTGTGCTAATGTTTGTAACATAGAAAAATATTCATCCAATACCCACCTTAAAGTATACTAATCGGCTTAGAATCATTTTTCTGAGTCGAATAAGCTATGTCCGTCCGTCCGTCCGTCTGGCTGGCTGTCCATGTAAATCTTGTGCGCAAGGCACAGGCCGCAATTTTAAAGATAATTAGATGAAATTCGGCACACATGCTTCTCTTGGCCCAAGGACGAAGCCTATTGAAAATGGTTAAATTCGGTCCATTATTTCGACTAGCCCCCAAACAACCCTACCACCCAAATAGGGCCTTTTGGCTTATAATTAATTTAAATGATCTATTATGTTAACAAAAGTCGACAAAACTTAGTTTTATAGAACTTTAAATGACACTACCAATTTTTGTAATGATCGGGCTTCATTTGATCCTATCCCCCATAATAACTCCCCTTCAGAAAATGACTTAAAGGTCAAAATTCACTTATAAACACTAATAACATATTTAAATTCTACATAAATATTATTGAAGAAGACTTAACTCCCCCTACCAACATTTTTAAGGATAGGGCCATATTTTGCCCTACTCCCCTTTAAGCCCTCTTAAAAAAATCTATTTTTTTGCCAAAAAAAAAGTAAAAATATTCCGAAATAAAGTTCAAAAAATAAACCAAATGCTTTATTTTTTTTTTAAATAATCCTCATTTTTAACATACATACTGACTGGTGTAGGGTATCATATGGTCGGCTATGCCCGATTATACATTCATACTTGTTTTTTATGTGTAGTTTGTTTGAAAGAATGATGTACAGTGGACGTCCAATAGTACGTACCCTCTTTATTACGAATGTCTAATAATACGAATGGCAAAATTGTTGCATTGTCTACTCTATAGTACGAATAAAGTCACAATTTTTCTGTTCGATAGTACGAATAACGCATTTTTATGGTAATTTTGGTTTTATTTACGTATGAATGAAATTTTTATTGTTTTTATTTTATGATTTCATTCACCTTTAGCTCAGTAATTTTGAAGTTTTTTTATTTATTACAAATAAGTATTTACAAATCAACAATTATTTAGTGTAATTAATTTATTTTCTTGTAATTTCGATGACCAAAGAGAAGAATTCCTAAACCAATTTTTAAGAGAAAATTTTAAATTAGAGAATTGTTTTTAAAAGTATATTCCATTCAAGTTTGTAATTAAAGTTTTATGTAATCTGAACATGTTTTATACATTTTGGAACAAATATGTACATGCAAATTGTCTTTGGCACACATATTTTTAAAAACATTAAAATTTAAAACCTTCTATATCTCATTTCAACTATTGGACTCACAATACTTTCATTAAAATTCGTATACGTAAGTATGAGCCTTTTATGCCTGTTTATTTACAAGAAATTTGAAATAATATATACATATTTATTATATTTTGTTTCGTTATGTAATTTTTCATGAAAAATAAAACAAAAATAAAATCCTATATTTTATGTGTATTATTTGAATTTAAACATATAAAATGTGTTGTTCAATAATACGAACTTTTCGGTACTACGAAAGGGCCTGACATTATATACTAGTGGACGTCCACTGTATATGTATATCACATTTAGTTTTCGGTTAGAAAACATATGTATTCCGATATTAAAATTTAGTTAGAGGTAAATTGTGATATTTTTACTCGATAACTTATTCGCTTACTATTCAAGGAATTCATTTATCAATGAAGGATTTTACTTCCTATGTTTCTTTTTATAATTATGGTTTTTAAATTAACTAAACAAGGACAAATGTTTAATTCTCAATCATTCTGTTAAGCTAGTTCTTATTGCAACCATGTAATTTAATATTTTGTTCCTTAAACAGAGTTTCATTCACAATAATTAGTATGTTAAGAAGGCTAAATGTTTCTTTCTAAATCATTCCTTATGTTAGTTCATATCGCAACCATATAATTTAATATTACATTCCTTAATCAAAAATTTTAATTTTTTGGTATATTAAGACTGCAGTGACCTCTGCGGTGCAGTAGCGACATTTTAGAAAAAAAATGTCAGCTGACTTCTACAATACTTCGTACACAATTATAAGCAATTGTACAATGCAATGGTCCTTACTAAAAACGAGTAACAAATAGTCCACATACTTTTGCTATTCACCACCAGAGGTCTCATAGCATAAAATTGAGAAATAAAACTAACCTAACACAATTCACATTTTATTTAATTATTTGTAATACATGACACATACATGAAATAACATAGGTTAATGTTAAACGAAAGGAAATTCCATACAAAATTTCATAGCAGGCGCACAGATAAATAACAGCGTTCGCAAAAATATGGCACATTTTTAAACGATGAGTCATACATGAAAATATAAATGTTATATAATACGGTAAGCGATAACAATCCCTGAACCAAAAAGTGTGAGTGTATGTTTAAAACACATGACACTCTTACTCATTCATACGGGTATACAATATTGTGTATAAGTTTTTCGGGGGTGAGTTTTTGTAGCTGAAAGGCATGTTGGAATGTTAAAGAGAATTTGTTATTATTATTTTTTTACGTACAGTTTACATATAACATATTGTATATTAAATAAACCTCCTCCCAGTGGGTGTTTGCTAGTAAATTCGATTCTATTATTATGCCTATAAAGTAGACATTGCAAACAATGAAGAAAATTACTTCAGCATTAACACTTATTGGATGATTTTTTCTTGTTCCAGGTAATTTTACCACTTGAACCATTTAGTTTTTTCTCTTCACATGGCAAATCATATTAAATAAAAAAACCTTTAATGGTATGAATGAAAATTTTGTTCCACAGTTTAATTAAAAACGAACAAGAAAAAACCTATAGTTGTATTTATGAAAAAAGGCATTTTATGTAACACTGATTTAAAGTAGACACATGTCCATCAGAAACTAAACCCTTCTTAAGGTAACGCCCAAGGAATACTAGGCGAACAGCAGTAATAGTTGTAACTAAATATTTGCTTTCACTACAGCCCTTACTGTGAAAATATTTCCACACAAATAAGGGTGTGTCTCTCTCATTCTCATTGCTTTGCTTGCGGTATTGTGCAGTGGTGTTGAGCTATAGTAGCGCTCTTAAAATATAGAGAAGTATTTTTATAAGTATTAGTTTGACTAAGAGGGCCTTTTGTCGTTGAGTAGTTAAAATTTATATATCGACATTATTGTAATTTTATCAATATTTTGGGGTTTTAAGGACTTTTGAGATGCCTTTAAATGGGTATGAAAAGTTGAGTTAGGTTGTTGAGGCAGCCAGTCTCTTAATGTTCTCATTGTAATAATATTTGAGGATCCCGCAAAAACCAACATATACTACATTACATGTGCGTGCTTGACGTGGTATAAAACTAGCCAGAGACACAAGTAAATTTTTCTATGTGTCCATAATTTAGAGATGTGCAATTTCATGAAGTATTGGAATGCCATGAAACTCTGTTTAGAGGCCGAGAAAGTATTCTATAGTAACCTCTTCTAACAACTCATGCAATATTCATTTTATGGAAGAGTTAATCTTCTAACATGCATGTTATCCATTCATCCTAGAAAATGCCATCAAATATATAGAGCTTCGATCATAAGAGAGAGTCCAGGTCATTCTTGATGTTGAGCAATAGGTTAGTGATGAACGTCAGATATGAGCAGACCATTACATGCTGAATGTGGGACTTACAGCATGAGAGTGGGACACCAATAAGTGTGTCAGTATTTCCTATGTGAAGGTGGGACCCAGTATTTGCCAGCTTGACCACTGTTGTAGCTCCAACGTATCAGTCGTTCCCTTGAATGTTGCAGACATTGCGAGATAAATGTTTGGAGGAGACATTAACCACCACGTTATACGCATATGCTTAGTAATGAGTTATAGAAACATCACATAGAAGAATTATCAGACCTCGCCACGTGATGTGCTACGTTTCGCCATTATATAAACAGTGGAATTTTCCCTACTAATAAATTTACAGGTCGGTTTGCTAAAAGTCAAACAATCAGTTTCAATAAAATCGAGTTCAATAGTATATTATTAAAAGCACTTTCAATATCAAGGAAGGCAAGAAATTCATATTCCTTATGCTCGAGGGACATCAACGAACGAGTTTGCCCTTCATGTTAGATAAACGATCAGGATATGTTGCCGTACTTGCAACAGTGCGCGAAAAAGGGCAAAAAGTTGTTGGCTCTCACGTTCGAAAATCTTACTTAACTAGAAAAAGTAGTTGACGAAAGAAGTTGATATAAAAATTCTATATTTGAGACCCATAAACATATATATTCCGCCGTTTTATTAATCGCAATACTAGCTTCTAATCAGAAGTTCGAGCAATAACGTACGCATTCGGTGGATTGGAATAAGTTTGATGAAAACGGGTAATAACTTATTTATTGACAGGCAGAGCCTAACGAGAGCAGGACGAGAGAAGCCTTCCCAAAATGAGCATGTCTGACGTTAGCGGGAACGCAGGATTACGTGCAAAACTGTACATTGAATTCTTTCTTTCATTGAAATTTCTTTCATTGAAATTTGAGTAAATTATCTTTGGAGTGATATTTTTCTGAAAATAAATACCCTCAAGAACACTGATTTTTATTATTTACGTCTAGGAAACTGAGTTTCTTAACATTGGATGATGATACATATTAAGTTGAGGTCGGTTTGCTAACAGCCAAATCGAGTCAGATATTACATTATTATAGGTGCCTTCAATATCAAGGAAGGCCACTAATTCATATTCCTAATTCAAACGAGTGTTTGCCCTTTATATTGCCCTTCATGGAGTCAAGTTGAGATGCACATGACTTTCAACAATACGCGGAGAAAGGCAAAAAGTTTTTGTATGTTAAATTCGTGATCGAAGCCAACTCTAACTTCAATTCAAATGGCCGAGCAAATACGTACGCGAATGTGAAAACATGGATTGACATAATTACATATATTCAGAGCCTATCAAATAGGAAGGATGAGAGAAGTTTTCTCGAAATGCTAATGTCGAAGTATGCTGCTATGTATTATAAGGGATACGTGTACAGCTACACAAAATTGGATTCAAACGTTTGTAAAACATGGAGAGAGGACAATTTTGGAGCACTGCCTTTGCATTCCTTCCGGATTTATTCCCGATATAAAATCCCTTGCGAACACTGATTTGAAAATTCTTACGCCTAGGAAACTAAGTTTCTGAACATCGGATAATAATACATGTTAAGTCCTATTTTTACTAAAAGACATCCTTGTACCTAACCTCGTATAGAAAATACGGACTAATGGAATGAAATCCCATATTTTACTAAGACATTATCAAATCCTAATAAATACACCTAAGCCGTGATCGATTCTATTTTGTGTTGCTTTTAATGGAAGACTCTTAAATAACGATCTAAAAAAGAATTTATTGTCGAATATTCAGAAACACCATTTTCTGAACGTAATGCTTTAGAATTTTTCTTCCAGTAAGCAGCGATGATTACTCGGCTATGGCTATCTTTCTAGAATTTCATGGTTTAGAGTTCCTAATGTAACTTGGTAGTTTGACCGTAATGTTGTCCTTGGGGTTTTGTATGCAAAACAAATTACTTAATTCTGATTTGTAACAAAACGTAAAAAATGAGCCTTTGTTATCCTTATTGTCACCAAGCTTTTGATGAATATTTTGGCTTTTCCCGTAGCCGAAATTGGTCAGTTGGCCTGCAGATTGGAGTTGATCAGCTATGAGTGCAGATTTGATATTTGCAACAAAAAATAGCAAAAAATCTGGCATAATTTTTTATAATACATATTTTTTACATACAGCTGATCAAAGGCCCTTAATAAGCAAATCCGTACCTAGGTTAAACAAACATACCTCATTACATCACCTCAATTATAAACTAACATTTCATGCCTGTTTTTTGCTACCACACCATGTTTTTGAATCGGAGGGTTTTTATTTATATTACTTTTTACAATAATACTATTAACTAACGGGGTTTTCAATTTCTTGTTAAACAACAACCCGCGAATGGCCTTCATGTAACAATAATGATTGGCTGTATTACATTACGTCGTAACTAAGAACAACCTTAGCGGAACAGGCGAACAGAAAAAATAGTAGACATAATATTACTGTACTGGTTACATTGTCTATACACAGTAAAAATGTGGGCTGTTGACCTGACTAAGGGTTGTGCTAATACACCCTTTTTCAAATAAAGCGGCACCAACTACAACAGCAACAAAAACGTATAAAATATAAAAGAAAACTCCCCTACATTTCAAAAGGGCTGTACAAATTTATAAACACCACCACGTCTAAAAAAAATAAATGAAACAAGGATTTTGTATGTGTAAGATATTGTTTAGAAATGTCATAGTTTGTGTGTCGTATCACACATTCCTAGGTGTATAAATATTTTCACTTAAAAGTACTTAAATATATTTGTTTAAAATTATTTCTGTTAATATTAAAGTGTATCATATGTATGTGTGTAATTTGTACACACATGTTTATAATTTTGTATACACACACTCTGTAATAGTAGAGTTTTTACAAGGATAACAGCATTTTCAGTCAGGATGCTGTCTATTTAAGATATTTTCTTATTTTACTCATCTTAAAACAAAACATGTCTACGCATACACATGTGAAATAAATTGCTATATTTGTGTGTGTGTGTGAATATAGACACACAATTTGGCATAAATACGTATTTGTCAATGCGTTGCTTCAATACATTGTGAAATTAATCTGCTTCATGCATACATTTTTTTATTTGTTTAAAGTGTGTGTAAGGATATGTATGGTATTTGATGTGTATTCAAGGATATCTCTAAGTTTTGCGCAGGACCTTATTTAACTTAAAGCTTAAGTGGTTGTTGAATTAGCTATATGTTTTATATAATTTGTTTAACAACCGTTAGAGGGCAGTTAGATGATAATTTAAGTACAGAATGTTTTTTGTAGTAACGTATGTTCCCCAATGTGTTATATTTTCACACATGAATATAAGATTCTTGATTATGTATTTGGACGTGTCCTTCCCATCGGTTAAAACTCTTACCGTTGTAGGGATACGTTACAATCTAACAATTCTTCATTTAGTGATTTTGATATAACTCACATATAGCACGTTACTCCCAGAAGCACCTTATCAATAACTAAGCTGTAGTTATAGGGTCGTCTTTCATTCGTGGTATCAGATTGTATCCTTTGGACTAGTGGCTCACAGCAATCACATATCCTTACTCCCTAAATGTTCTTTCCAATAACGAAGCTGGAACCTGATTTGAGGAACTTCTCTCAAAAGAACTTCAAATAGTTCAGAGCTAGTGGCACAAAGAAGCCACATATTACATATATAAGATCGAAAGATCTTAAAGACAAGTACAGTAGCGTTTCGGAAATGTATCACTTCATTTCATATGATGATTAGTTTACAATTTTGAGCCAAAAAATGCTCATTTAAGTGAATGAAAATAAAATATATGAAACATTTACCGCATCGAAATGCAGTGATGGAATTCCAAATTACCTGCATATAGCAGGCAACTTTAAGATCAAAACTTGATAACACAAAAGAACAATAGACCTAGTTTTAACCTACACAACTATAGTGGGGAGTGTGTTATGCGTTTGTGCTGAAGTTTGTAACACCTAAAAATATTGGTCCTAAACCTTAAAGTATACCAACAGGCTCGAAATCACTTTCTGAGTGCACGCTAAAGGTCGCAATTTTCAAGATAATTTGATAAAATTTGGCACATACTCTATTCTTGTTTCAAGGACGAACGCTATTGAAAATGGTTGAAATCCTAGCCACCATAGAACCGTACCCCCCTTATCGGGCCTTTAGCCATATAATTACGTTAAATGTTTTATAATATCAACAAATATCAGCAGAAATTAGTTTTATATAACAATAAATGACAGCACAAATTTTTATAGTAATCGGGGCTTATATGACCCTAGCCCCCATAAAAACTCCCCTTTAGCAAATGACTTGACTTAGAAAATTAACTTACAATTACTAATAAAACGATTAAAATCAACATAAATGACTTTGAAGTAGTCGTAAATTCATCTACCAAAATTTATAAGGATAGGCCCATATTTACCCCTACTCCCCATATTTACCCCTACTCTCCCGCCCGCTTGTAGAAAATCTATTTTTTTGTCAAAAATAAGTAAAAATATTCCATAATAAAACAAATTAAATGCTTTATTAAAAAAAATAATCTATAGTTTTAACATACTGACTGGTGTAGGGTATCATATGGTCGGCAATGTCCGACTATAAATTCATACTTCTTTTTACATGGATTAGGTTTAACTAGAATCGACATTACTGGGTATACAAATAAACATAATACAACTAGACTTTGGGGACATCAGTAAAAAAGGAAGTAGAAAATAGCTTTTAATGAAGATCTTTTATCTCCTAGTTTTGAGCCATCCATCCCATGCAATAACCTTCTCCCTTTTTGGAATCAATCACACATAGTTTTCTAAAATTTTTTATTCGGTATACAACAGGATGATTTGATCTGTATATATAAAGAAAGTAAAAAAGTAAAGTATCTTAAATATGTTTCGGTTAGAGTAATATCTAGTTGTATAGGAGCCAGGTGAAATAATAAACCGATCTGAACCATTTTCAATAGGCTTCGTACCAGGGGACGAATATCATGTACAAAATTTCGACTCAGAAAATGATTCTGAGCCGATTGGTATACTTTAAGGTGGGTATAGGACCAATATTATTGTGCGTTACAAACATCAGCACAAACCCTATATACTCAGGGTATAAATTTACCTTAAATTTTAAACAAAATTGGAATTTTTTTGCTTCTTTGGAAGTCTATAAACATCACTTCCACAGAAAGTAAACAAATTCACTTAGTACTACTTTTGAAGCGGTGATAAATATAATTCTTTTGGAAATACTTCGTTTTATTGTTACAGTGTTTATGTCCATATTCCAACATAAGTTATTTTTTTAACAAACTTTACAAATCATAAAAATAATCTAGTTATTAAGGACTCTTAAAATTTAACAAGCAGAAACATTTCTTTTTATATGTACATATATGTCTAACCTAGGACAGTGAAAAGAAAGCAACACTACAAGACAAAAAACAAATTAATATTGGTGTCAAACAACACTGATAACCTGCGAGTTAAATTAAAACAAATGGCGAATCATCAAATGGTCTATAAATGAATGAAGAAAAAAAACTAAAGAACTTTATTATCAGGGAGTGGTCGTCGTTCAACTTTAGCCAGTACTAAAAATTAAAAATATAACTACAATAAAATAATAACATGCAATGTCAATGTCTTTAATGACATTTAGACTGTGACTTGAAAAAGACAATGTAATTTAATTTAGATTCATTTCGAAATAGAAGTTAAGAATTTTATTAAAATGGTTTAAAGTTGATTTCAATGTGGCGCTTTATTATGTGTATATAAAATTAATTAGATGATTATCATAATTAGGAAGCATAAAATAAAAATAAAGGATACATACTTCTCTAAGTTTAAAGACAACATAGCTATTAAGTGTTGTTGTGGTTAAAACATGGCATTGTTTTAGGGCAGGGGTCGGCAAACTATGGCTCGCGAGCCAAACGTGGTTCTTTGGATGTGGAGCTGTGGCTCTTTAGTTTCATACACACATTTTATTTATTTAAAAAAAAATTTTAAGGGGATTAATGAAACACGTGTGCAAACTTGCACATTTGCACAAATGTCTATCTGTATTATTTAGAAGTGAAAATTTAGTTTAAAATTATCAGTTCAAATAGGCGATCAAATGCATCAATTTAAAGTCAAAATGCACAGATTGCACAGTTTGCGAGGCTTTTGAACGTTTATATGAAAACCCTTTATATATTTTAAAATCATTCTGATTCAATTAACGAACAATGTATTAAAACTAAGAAAACAATATAAACAACTTTGTAATTTTGCAATCGTTCTGTACATGGGAAGGAAAGCAAGGCAATTAGCTATTTGCTCATTTCCATGCATTTATTTACCCTTACAATCGTACATTTCATTTGAAAATAAATCCTCATTGAACCATTTGGAATTGGTATTGGATCTCTAGAAATTCAGACGATAAATTTAAAAAAATAAAACTTTCTATTGTGAAAAATTGTCAAAATCTAAAAGTAAGTTGGAAGAGTTAGGTAAAAAGCTAATTAACAAATGAAAATTTACAGTCCTTTTTTGGAACTTGTTATGATCCTAACTCTCTAAAGCCATACAAACCTATCACTCCCATTGAAATTGATCCATGTACAAGTTAATATTGTAAGAAAATGTTTAATTCTTTATTAAGTAATAATTGAAAAGTTCCCTATAAACGAATGGGGTGTCATATCAACAATAAGATGTAAATCATGATCGTACGATCCGAAATTTTAGTGTTTTTTTCGAATTAAAACATATGTTTTGGAAATTGAAAATATAGTAATTAATAATGTAGAAAGTTTGCATACAGTTAAATACTAAAAACTTGGTCTATTTGAAAATTTTAATATATTTTTTTCAAAAAAATTATTTTTTTACACGCTTTCTATAAAAAGATGCCAAAAAATTTTATATTTTTAAATATTGCACGTTTTATTGACAAAATGGACCCATCCTTACAAAATTAGGTAAATATTTTTTGTGTTGATTTTTACAACTTTTCTTGTATTTTAGCCTATTGTATGTCGTAACATCGTTTTCGAAAGTAGACTGTAAGTGCGTGGTAGGGGCAATTTTGAATCTATTCTTATTAAATTTGATACATATATATGAGTTCTTATAAACTTGTTTATAACAAATTTTACCACTATGCTGGTATTAATAAGCTTGTTTTGAGCTTTAAAGTCATTTCCTTAGATCAGTTATGAGCGTTAGAGTAATTTTCTGAATAAGATCTACTTATTATGTTCCGATCCTCTTCGAACTTGGTCGAGAGATTTTGTTTTTATAAAACTTTTTTGTATCGAATTTCGTCGCTTACTGCTATTATTAAGTCACTTAAGTGCGATAGGGTCATTTTCCAATGAGGATCTAATATAGTGGTAGGATCAATTATTTGTGTTGAATTTCGTCATAATATTGCTATTAATAAGCCAGTTATGAGTGTTTCAAATTTGAAAGATAGATTTCTGTTCTTATACTATTATTATCTTATATTATATATGTCAAATTTCGTAGCTATACTGCTACTGTTAAGTGAATTATCGAGAATTCAAAACGTATATGTAGTCAAAAATCTATAAGAAAGATTCCTTCCAGAATTGTCTGTTACTTAGATAATTAAATCAAAATTGTTTATGAAATCAATTAATAAAGTATTTGTAATGTTTCAATAAACATTTTGTGGCTTTTTTACCGTGATGTTGTCATCGTATTCGATACAGGATTTTGTAATGAAAATTACAAATTGATAGGTTCTTATGGGCACGATTAACATGAGTTGGTTTCAATTAGGAGTGAAATCTTTAAGGTCGTTGGATATTTATATATATTAAATTGTGTTTAATCCAAAATTATATTTAGTAAGGACTAAAAGGATATATGAAAAAAATACTACTATTACTAAGTAACTATAGAATCATTAACATATTTTCGTAATAAAACTTAACTAAAAGTTAACAAACCCCCCATAGAGGATGGCCACCCAGTCAAAGACATTAAAAACAGTTGGCATACTAACAGCAATCCAACTTATGGATTGTGACTACATACATACAAATATATTTACGTCTAACAAATTAGCATAATTGTTGACAAAATAAAAATTAAAAACTAAAAAAAAAAGCAAGAAACGTATTAAAATGTTGGTAAATAAAATTCAAATTAAAATTAGTGGAAATTAGCCAAAAGACACACGTGTACACACTCGTATACAACTTTGTCTAAGCATATTCCTTGTAGAGTAAATTGTAACAAGAGCGTTAAAAAACCCATCCTAGAAATTATATAAAGAGTAAATTGTATCCCAGGGCGCAAATTATTTTGTATATTGCTAATTGTTCTTTAGCATGTTCCACAACAATAAACTACAATATAACTGCCTACTTTAATGCTTTAATAATAAAATATAAACAAAAAAATATCCTGTTCATCCTTTTTAACATTGTTTACATGTGTATGTTTGTCTGTTTGAGCTTATCAAGAAATGACAACTAGAAAAAAATATGAAAATTGTTTTGACTTAAGATAAGACCAAAAAAAAAAACAAATATCAACTCAACCACCAACTACAAAAACTAAATATACAACCAACCAAAATACAAGCTGTGATAGAATGTAAAAATTACATGAAAATAAAACAAAAACAAGAATGAAAGTAAAAGCGGTCAACAAAATTAGCTACCGCTAACTTTTTTTGTTTGGTATGAATTCTTAATGACATGTCATTATGACTTTAACTGGCCCAACCCAAAAAATTAAAAAAAAAAAAACGAAATTACACAAAATGAACGACGGAGCGACGGACGTATGGTAATAGCCAAGTTGTGTAGAATTTAAACAATAAAATTTATTTGCAACGTTTATGTAACTAATTGCAAATGAAATGCCAAAAACATACGTACATATGTAGTTAAGGGTGTCCCGTGGACGACTATTTTGTAGGAATACTTCTCAAACTATGCTATATATTACAAATACGGGAATAGTAAAAAAAAGTAAATTTTTATACCCTACACCACTACATTGTGTGTTTGTACTGATGTGTGTAACACCCAAAGGTATTGGTCTTATTCACACCTTAAGGTGTTCCAATCGTTTCAGAATCACTTTCTGAGTTAATTTAACTTTGTCCGTTAATCTGTCTGTCTGTGTGTCTATGTAAAGCTTGTGCGCTTGCTAAGGTCACAATTTTTAAAATAATTTGATGAAATTCGGCCCAATGGATGAACGCTATTAAAAAATGTTCAAATCGGCCCTTTATTTCGCTAGTACCCATATAACCGTTTCCCCGAATAGGGCTTTTGGGTTCATAATTACGTTTAATGTTCTTTTATTTGAACAAAAATCGACAAAACTTAGTTTTATAAAACCATAAACGTCACTACCAACCTTTGTAATGATCGGGCTTTATTTGACACTAGCCCCTAGCCCCCATACAAACTCTTCTTCAGAAAATAACACGAGGGAAAAAAGGACATTTCCCCCCCGAAAGCGGAAAATTTTTCATACAAAATATATAAATAAGGAAAAAATATAGTATATAAAAAAAGAACATTCCCAAACCCTAAACGATTAAACTGGATCCGAGCCTAGTGTAGGGTATCATATGGTCGGACATGCCCAACTAAACATTTTTACTTTTTTTTGGCCTCAATTGAATAAAAATCTACACAGCATTACAATAACTTTCTTAATCTTTCCTAAATTGGTCTCAAAAACTTGTAAATTTTGAGATAATTGTCGGCCCATTCATTCCAAAAAGCCAAAGTCAGTTCAACGGAGTCAATGCATGACAATTAGTCTGTTCGCTTAAGTTATTTTTTAGTCAACTCTATAAACTACTTGGGGATAAAAAATGACGACTGTTTACTTTGCGAATGCATTTAAATTATGAGTTGGTACATCATATTCTCAGAACCTTTTGCATGAGATCCTTCTGAAGTAGTAATCAAATTTTTGAGCAATTTTAATAGGTAATATCCTTGAACCAAATAATTATTTTTTGGCAATTACCAATATTTTGAAATGTTCTCATATCATAATAACTTTAACAATCATAATATTTTCTTTATAAATGTTTTTCGATTTGAATCCCTGACCCTTTTTCCGATGCCTATAATATTTGTCCAATCCACAATTGATGTCGTATCGTTGTATGTCATAAAAATTTTTCAAATTAAATTTTTTGAAATAAATATCAATCAATTATATAAAATACGACATACTACGATACAACTGTACAACCGATTGTGAATTGGACAATTATGTCTCTAAAATAGTTTAGAAAAAGAATAACACTAAACACACCCACCACTTAATGAGTTTGTTTTATCAACAGATCATCGCCATGATTGTCCTGAGGACATTGTTCACTATATCACCGTAAGGATGAGTGGTTAAACAAACGTTTTACTTGTAAAATTATAACAGTTGTTAAAGATTTTTAATATCTAAAATCTATTCACTTCTAGCGATTAGTGTTGATAATGTCTATTGATTTAACTAAAACGATAAAGAGTTGAAGTTTCAATAAAGTTTTGTTTTAAAAATGGAGTGCCGTTTTAGATGCTATTGGTGGTATTGATGAAAAAATGTAATGGAACATTTTAAAATAAATATATATTTATAATCTTCAATATCTGCACGTAGAGAAAAATTATGTATGGACATGGTTACTACAACTTTGCTATATTCACTGTAACAATATATATTTTGTTATCAATATCACATTATTGTTGTTTTAATTAGATTTAAACAATATTTTAGTTACAGTAATCATTTGTATGTCTACGGCACTTATAAATTGAGTATGATTCTCTGAAACAAAAATATTTTCTCAATAATTTTATAATGATAATATATTTTAGAACGTGATTTCCACAACCATATTTTTTCCGTTTTGTCCGTCCGTCTGTTCGGCTGGCTGGCTGTCCATGTAAACCTTGTGCGCAAGGTACAGGCCGCAATTTTCAAGATAATTTGATGAAATTTGGAACAAGCATGTTTTTTGCCACAGGGACGACGCCTATTGAAAATGGTTGAAACCGGTCCATTATTTCACCTAGCCCCCGTACGACCGTACCGCTCGATTTGACAAATAAGTTCTATATCAGTATAAATGACACTGCAGATTTTCGTAAGGATCGTCACTTATTTGACTCTAGCTCCCATACAAACCCCCCTTCAAAAAATGTCTTAAACGTCTATAATTGACTTGTAACCATTTGTATCGCAACGAAACTCAACAAAATTAATTGTTGTTTAAAAATATATCCTTTTCCCAAATTTACCGAGGATCGGCCCATATTTGACCTATATAAAGCCTCAATTAGAAATTTTAGTTTTTTTTATCAATAAATTGCTTAAATATTTTGGAATTAAGGTAATAATCAACATAAAAGTTTCTTTATAAAAATTTTTTTTAAAAATATACTCATGGTGTAGGGTATTATATGGTCGGCCATGCCCGACTATACTTTATTACTTGTTCGAGTTCGCCCTCTGCCTTGTAGCGTACAAAACACAAACAGATAGACGGACATATGAATAAATCGATTTTCCAAAATTCAGTACCAAAAATCTTGAATTTTGGATTATGCCACTTTGGTAGTAAATAAGCGATAATGTATGTGTGTAAATAATAAAAGCACATTTGATTATTCCCTAAAAATATAATTAAAATAAACTTAATTTATAAACATGTAAACGTAAATATGTATAATTTAAATTCATGGAAATGTAAAAGAAAAGTTATGGCTGTGAATAACCAATTATAAAGTTACCAGTAAACATTTTTCCTTCTGAATAAGTTTTCAAATTAAAAATTTTCTTAAAAAAAAGCCAACATCAAAAAAGAAATCAACAAAACACATAAAGTAAAAATAAAGAAAAACATAAAAAAACATGAAAAAATTACAAATTCAAGAAACAAATCAAGAATCTAATTTAGATACTTTCTTCATGATAAAATATTATTAAGAAAAATATACTAAATAAAACTTCTATTCTTCTTCTGTATTGGTACAAAGTCTTCAAAATAAAAAAAAAATACATTGACATAAAACATAAGTTTCCAAAGAAATGAAACAAAAAAGAAATAGAAACAAGATGGAGACAACCCGTAACAGAGAGAAGAAGAAAATTTACAACTTTTTTTTTATTTCACCTCATTTACTTTAACAACACACAAATGCCAAAAGCAAATCATCAACTCATAAATATGCTAATTTTCCTCATTTTTTATTTATACATACTTTTTTTCCTAACTGAAATAAAAAGGAGAAATAAACCCAAGATCCACACACACACACACACACACACACAAATAAATTAAATATTGTTCACATACACTTACAGAAACAGATGGGTATATATGTATATATCACCTACATCAAACTAAATTTTGGGAGGAAACGAAAAGGACGACAAAATGATTGTGTGGTAATTTTGTGGGTGGTAGTGTGGTTGGCTGGTTAGACGGCGTACTAAAAAAAGAAACAAAAAGCCAATCATAATTTTTATGAAGTGGAATGTACGAAATTGCCTGACAACAAACATTTCTAACGCTTTGTTTATTTGTAGTGACATTTTAAGATCTATTCTTGTTTATTTTATGTTGTTTTTTTATTTTTATAGTTGATTTTTTTCTTAATAACACTGCTTTGTAGAACAACCCATGTTTTCTCTCGACATCAGCATTATTTGTGGCATCTGACATTATTGTTAGTTATGATGCAAATGTTAATACCCTACATAAGTCGAGTGTTTTATGTAAGAATATGCCAAAAGGACTATCTCACGTTCGAATTATTTCATTTGTGCGCGTACTCTTTTGCGAAGAAACATTTGACTTCATCAATTTATAGTCGCGTTATTGCAGTCACACCAAGATGGGGAAAGTTCATCAAGGTAATATGCTCCGTTGGGGGAATGTCGAAGTAATTTATGTGAGCGCCGTGTTGGCCTATTTAAAGGTTGTATTTTTCAACCACTGGACGAGCTTCTTCGACGACTCACTACGCCCTATTGTGTATCTTACACGCCGGTTTTAATTTTTGTACATGACTGTGTCGACCCATGTATGTTTAAGCACTTTGCTCAAGTACTCAAGCTATATAATCTCTAACCATTGTTGACCCATTGCTTAACTTCCGGGATGTATAAAAATTACTTCCGTTTACAACCACGCAGTTGTGATGGCCTCTGTTGAGTCGGTAACAGTACCTATGTACAGTAAATATGAATACATCAAATATCTTGAGGACTTTTTTCTCATTCACGTGAACAGAGTTTTTCCCTAACACAGCTACACAAGAAAGGAAATTTCAATAGTATAACTCATATAAGACACTATTCATACATCGCCATTCAACCTCATTTATCCAACACACTCATTCTAGGTATACGGGCGGTTGAGTTACCGAATTATATACAATTAACACCAACACATTTCCAACGCATAGTTCCATAGTACTTGTTGGTCACGCCAACAGGACCGAACTACCATGAATTATGGATTTCATGGTGCATCAGTTCTTTAAACGACAAGTTCTTTTCCCGCTAATTTTGTTTCAAACAACAGCCACTACGTGGATACCGAAAGAACCTTAACCAACTTACCAGCCAAAACATAATCCTAGGTAAACTACGTGGATCTTAAAGGAACCTCAACTAACTGACAAACCAGAACATAGTCTTGTGGGCAACTGGGTCATATTAAATCATTGCAAGGAAAGGATGTATATAAACATGAGAAGTATTGGTTGCCTCGTTTTTTCTCAGGATTGCAATCACACCTAGATGAGGTAAGGTAACAAACCCCCGAGGGAGCCCTATTGGGAGAAAATCGAGTGCATTACGTAGACACCTGCCTTGTCGGTCTTATTTCACAATGGTCTTCTTCATCCACTGGGACTTGAGAACGATCTTTTATGAAAGAACCTTAACAAAATGAACAGTCAAGACAAGTCTTGCCCATGCTAAACCATTCCAAGGCGAGGAAGTTTATTGTCCTGGCAGAATAGGTGTATTGTTAGCACCTCTTTATTTTGGGATTGCAATAACACCAAGGTGGAGATTTCTCCAAGGTAACATACCCCCGGGGGAGCCCTGTTTGTAGAAGTGGTGTTAATACCCTATGGTATATGTATGTCAGAAAAGGATTCGGTGGAAGTGTCAACTGCAATTGTTTTACTATTTGCGCTATCGAAGACAGCAATGTATGTAGATGGTACTTAAGATCCTTGCATTGCAAAGGTGGTGGTATCCCATAACTAGGCATTTGTGTGTCACTTGATTCTGTATCTGTATGATGTTATATTAACTAAATATTAAAGGATACTTCAAAAGCAGCTCAGTGTGGTGTGATAAGTTATTTCCTTGAACCACATGCTTAAGTCTTTTACATAGAATTTGTATTGAAGGAATTAAGTAATTTCAACTTGTAAGAGAGATACCAGTAAAGACGTTGTTGTTTGTTGTGAACAGGAAACCATTTAGATATCCTATCCAATCTTTTTAACTGGAATGCACCCGCTATATATCTTATAACTGTATTAGTTTTAGTCGACGTACATACTACACAGAGGAAAAAAGAAATATACTCGTCTAGTACCATGTTGAAACCAAGGTGTTTATAATTTTTCTTTAACATCCGTTGTCAAAGTATACTTAAGACAACACTCGTTGTCGACATCTACATTTTATGCTCAGCCATCGTATAAGTGTTAACAAACGTTGTAAGATCACTACTGACAACGTATTGACCCCGAAAATGACCAGCCATTCCGCTGAGAGCAGATATTTCTGCCTGATGTACAATCCCGAATCCTTCAATGTGTTCTATATTGAAGGACTCCGGATTTCTCACGGAGCCCTCGATATATACTAGCGTAATACTAAAACGCAGGAACGGTTCTGATACTGATTGCCGTATTTACATAAAAAGAACTTGGAAGTGAAATGGTCCAACCATATTGCAAACCCATTTAACCGATAATAACTCTCTAACATTATTTGTTTGATTATTTCTCTGTAGCACGTTCTTTCATCTTTTTTTTTATACACAACTACATATACCCTGAACAACTAATACAAACGTAAGTGTACAAAACAACAAATAAACATTCAGTTTATTGCAAATAGACCAACTCATAACTGTCATTTTTAAACATCACATATTTTTTCCTTACTTTAACCCCCCTGCCATAGCACAGACATACCGACTTATATAACACGTACTTTATAAAACTGGGTGTTTGGCATTTCTTTTTTATTTTGGCCAATTTTTCAGTATCTGTTTTGTTTTTTCATTTTCTTCATTTTATATTCTCACCAACGGCAATACGTTCCGTAGTTCCCCTTCATGTTTGGCATCCCCTTGTTGATGCCATCTTTGCCACAGTATCATCAACATCATCGCCATCATCCTCACCAGCAACGAGTAAAAAGTTAAAGCTAATTTTAATATTTTTCGTGACATGAAAATCTTTAGTAGTTGCCATTTTGGTCCTTCCCCGTCTATCCTCCTTCACTCTACTTGTTTCAACTTTATTTGATATTTCAATGTATGTCTCTTTCATTTTTGCATAATTCATATTTTTTGCAGTTTCTTTTAAAAAAAATTTGCCGCAACAGAAATAAAAACAAATCTAAGATTTTGTTTGAGTGTTGTTGTGTATAATTTATGTACATTTATTTGCTTTTTGTTTGACTAAAATGTCCTGCAGCAAATATACATATAATATTATACGAGTTTTAATATCTTGCTGTGTTATGTGACATACAAAAGATGACAAAACTGACAAACTTTAACACATGTGTATGAACATTTTCATACATATGTACATATGTGTTTATTTATTTTTGTTAGGTGTATACATAAGTAGTCAGTGGTAAAAAGAATGGGAAATTAGGCCTTCGAAAAGGCCGATATATATTACAAATTAAATCTGGATGTCATTCCGGAAAAGACTATCTTATTTTCATTTGCAGAGTTCCAGAATTGGTGCGGTCTTAATACCCGTTTAATACGATTCGTTTATTTGACCGACATGCCGATTTTGACCGATATGCAATAGGTCTCTTCACGTTGGTCTCAATTTACAATTTCGATTCGTGAGAAATTAAGAGAAATTTTACAAAATTCAGTACTACAAAACCATCTATCGATCTTTGGAGAATAGGTCTTGAGTTTATTATATAACTAAAGGAATTTCTTTAAAAAAATAAATTTTACACACACATATTCTAAAAAGATATTCTGAAGGCCTTGCTCATGGAAATCCTTTGGATTTTTACCACTGTTTTTGTAAAAGTGTATTTGTATATGTATACTCGTACCCTAATCAACAAGTTAAAACTTAAAAATATTAAAAAAGTCTTTGAAATGGGTATATAATTATAATCATTTCTCAAATTGATTAGATGTCATATCTTTTTGAGATACACATATTCCCATCACCTTGGGTGTTTTCAACACTCCACAGCTTATTTGAAAGTAAAAATAATTTGTGTTAAAATCAAATGCTAGCATTAAAATTAGAATAAATATCTTTCGGAATGAATGAAACGAATGCTCTGTGCTGAAGTGAAGCATATAGTGCTATGCATAATAACTTTTGATACCATTTAGTACATATTGTTTCCTTAGCATCAATGGTATATTCTGCTATTTGGCCGGACTTTTCTTGGGCTGCTGATTATCATAATGAATCCATTCTACGATACAATGCATAATCGTCTTTTAATATCTTCTGATATTAAACAAATGTACTTGATGTTTGGCGAATTTTAAAAGTTTCTGTTAAGCTTCCAATTATTTAAGTTCTATAAGACTTCATGACACTTTTTGGAAGGACATGGGCCGAAAACCTTTATTGAATGTAAGACTATGTAGGGTAAATATGAAAATAGCTTCCCATAGAACTTATTTGTGACGAATGTCATATACTGGCATTTCAAACATAGTTATTAGTGGTAATGTAATTTTCTTTTTATGGCGACAAAGGACAATACTGGACCCATCCACATATATCGCCTTTCATTGATATACTGGTATTCTTGATCAGTTATGGCACTTTTTATATAGTTCATAGGGTTTGTTATTGTCCGATCGTTATAAAACTTGGTAGAAAGAGATTTCGGTTCCTGTTTTTTCGAATTTCACTATACTGGTATCTTAAGGGAGCCACATGCGAGCCAGCAGGCTGATCTTATCCCTTTAATTACAACACCATCATACTGGATGCCAAATTGTTGTTGCTATATCCAACATTAAGTATACTGATCGACTCAGAATTATTTTCTTATATCAATATTTCATATCCGCCCGACTGGCGATCTGATTTGTTCCGAAGGTATTGACAACATGTTTTTTTATGATTTTTGGACCAGACGTATTTAAGCGGGACTTCCCGATAGGTTATCTTCATAAATCAGCCAAACTAAGCGGTCTTTTGCTTATTTAGTTTGATCATTTTTGTCTTTTCATCTAGCAGACAGACGGACAGTTGTGAGTCTTAAACTAATACATATAATGATGTATTACGAAATCACAATAATGAGCATATTATTGTTTTCTTGGTGGGTATAAAAATACTATAATTTTCAGTTATATAGCATGTGCTTTGGTTACACAATAGAGTGTCCCAAATAACAGCCTCAATAGAATTTGTGAAAAAATATCTTCAATGTTATTAAAATAGGTTTCAAACAATCAGTGAATAAAACGAAGTACTTCTAAAAGAATAACATTTATATCCACTTCATAAGTAAGAGTAAGTGATTTTTTTACCCTCTGTGCAAGTGTTGTTTAATGACTTCCAAAGAAGCGAAAAGAATCCAATTTTTTATAAATTCTGGAGTTAATTAATAAATGCGTGTAATTAATTTATTAATGTTAATATTATTTGAATCAAATTAGTTGTATTCTATAACACTACAATTCCAATTCCTAATAATTTCCAAAAAAGAACATAAAAATAACTTCCTGAGAATGAATTCAGATGTAATGAATTTGGAATTAAAAAAAAGTACATCCCTCATATGACAAACCTGTATTAAAATCATAACTTCTTCAGGTCTTTATCAGTATATCCATGGAATCAATTCGACTACTTTTTCGCTTCTTTGGAAGTTATTTTTTGCTTGGTGAGTATAGTTCTTAATATAAGGTGCCAATATTAAAATTTCTTAATATCAATTTGATAGGACACACAAATTGAATTTCTTATTTGTTAAAATTTTGTAAATTTATTTAATATTTAATTTAACATTTTGTAACTTCAGAATTGTATAAATTATCATTAACATTTATTTTAACTAAATCATGTTTATCATTAAATCAAATCATTATATGCATAGATTTTCACATTTATACAAAATCATTAAAAGCTTTGAAATTAAAACCACTATTCTCTAGTAAAATTTCTATGTTGCATTTAATGCAAATAAATTCAAAACATTTTGTTTCTTTTATTTTGTTTAAAACAAATTTTATGTTTATTCCTATTCAAGAAATTTGCCTCTTACAAACTCTTACATATAACAAATATTTAAATACATAAGTACATACATATTATTTTTCTTATATTATTATATTTACAAGGATATGGAATTCTATTTTACATTCCTGTAGACAATTTTCCACTTACACTTACTCATTGAGTGTGTGCTCACTGCTTACATAGACATTTGTAATATTTTAGTACATGAACGAGAAAAAAAAAATGGAAATGTAACAATAAAAGAAAAAATATACAAAATAGAAAAAATCTAAAGTTAACAAAACTAATTTAAAAATTCAAATTCCTATTTTTACAATAATACTTTGCAAAAATTCCCTCTTCTTCGAGAGTGTAATGGAAAAGTGCACTCGAGAAAAAATTTTTGTAAAGTTTGAATGTATATAGGATATTTAATGAATATTACAAGAGGATTTTCCAACTATTCGAGTGTATTTAAATGCATGTTCTAGAGTAAGTATACACACATTTGTATCTGTATAAAACTTTATTTATGACAGAAAGTGTTCTAATGTACTGTGTCAGTTGCCTTGCAGTCTTATTAGGAATTATAGTATTCCTTTTTAGAATGTCTAATCCTTTTAAAGTTAAATAAATATACTTTTTGATAATTTGTCTTGTTGATCCACTTTATGCTATATAAAAAAAAAAACTTAATTATCACTTAAGGATTCCAAAGTCCATGCAAGTCAAACTTCAGCTAAATATCACTTAGAATTATTGATATTGTATTTACCAGTTTTGAAGAATGTTGTTGTGTTTCTTAAGTATTTCTAATAAGATCTTCGGCAGTAGTTTTATACTATTTCGTTGGAACATATTTGTCCAGTTCACAATCGGTGTTGTACGGTTGTATCGTAGTATGTCGTAGTTTTTTTTATTATTGATTTGTTTTTGTTTCAAAAAATTTTATTCGAAAAATTTTTATGACATACAACGCTACAACGATACGACTTCGATTGCGAATTGGACAATTAATTCTGGAAATAGTAATAAAATAAGGTTCTATCATTACGAACATTGATAAATTCATGAGGTTCATCAAGGCTTGTATAGAACATGCTTTTGCAGCCCTCTGGGGATCATTAGTATGGAAGTCATGAGAAATAATAAATCGAATAGATCTTCTATTGTCACTGAATGATATTCAAAAGTGCAAATTTTATTTTGATTACAGACAGACGGACGAAAATAGACTCAGAAAACCGATTGATATATTTTAAGGTGGGTATATAGGACCAATATTATTATGAGTTTCGCCACTAAAGTTGTGTAGGGTATAAAAACCTGAATAATTGAATACCCTACTAAAAACTTTGTAAAGTTCGATTATTATTTGTTTCAATAAAAACTGATTCGTCTCTCTCTCTCTCTGAGATATGCTTTATTTCAAAATAAAGTATTCTAAATTGAATTAAGTCTACTTCGATGTTAAAAGAGGAGCAGTTCTTTTGACGCAGAATGCTTATCTTACATTAAAAATGGGAAATGATATTATCACTGACAAAAATCAACGACTTCAAAAAGATCTTCCAATTTTATAAATACCTTAGTGTGGTTAGTCGCTATTTCTCGTCGCGATTACCACGAACTGCAGGATTGTTATTTATGCATGGTTGTCTGGGTGAGAAACTCCATTTTATGGTTCTTTTTCTGAATAATTTGTATTCTTGTGGGTTTTTATTGTGCAAATTTCTTGTTAGAGTTTGCCATTTTTATATGTGCATACAATTTATGCACATTTTAACGTCAGCACACACTGAAAACAATTTATACTAACTTTACGAACAAAATATATTCTCCTGTGTTGAAGTCATCACTTCTTCAGGTTATTTTTAGTACTTCCACGCAGTAAATTCTACTTCTTTTTCGCTTCTTTGGAAGTTCTGTTGGGTACTTGATTCTTAATATTTATGAAAATTTTGTAAATATTACGAAATATTATTTAAATTAACTATTTTCTAATTTTTGTTAATGTACGAAAACATTTTGTAATATTTAAATAATAAGAAAAAAATAATTGTCTTTAATCGTATAAAAAATTTGTTTGTAACTCCTTATTAGACTACATCTACGTAATCTAAATGATACGAAGTATCATTTAGATTACGTAGATATATTACGAAATAAGTTTCTGGTGCAAACCAAGGATTTCGTATAATGTATAACATTTTTCGTTATATTACGATTATTTTCAGTGTAATATAACGAATACATTACAGAATTAAGATATGTCTTTTAAGTTTTTTTCTACTTAAAAAAAAAAAACGAATATAATAGAACTAAAAAAAAATTACCATAAAATGTGTTGAATTTTATTTTAAATTTAATAACGCAAATCGAGTAGTAAATATTTTTCATATGTCTCTTGCTGGGAAAAAATGGAAAAACTAAATTATTATTAAGAAATAGTTTACTCTAAAAGAAAGAAATAGTGACACTCTAAAACTGCAAATTTTAAGAAACATACAATTCTCTTGCTATCATCTAAATGTTATCCTAGTTTTTGCCTCCAAAAGTCCTACTACAGGTAAGCATTGGAGTTTAATACATCGAAATTAATACATATTTTTTCATAAGACTTGAAGAGATCAAAGTTTTTTAATAAAATTGCTAATTTTTTTAACTACCGTCGATAATATAATTCTCATAAAAAAATTTCAAAAAAATTTAAAACACAGGTCCTTATGTGTGTCCTAGTTTTGCTTAAATCAAATTTTTTGACTTATAACAAACTTATGTATTCGAGAATCACTATCTATCTCTTTCTAATGCTATTAAGTATTTAAAATTTTATAAATAATCGATTAAAAACTAATAGATATAAAATGTCATTATAAAATATTCAAAACCATTTCAATATTTTTTTGTTTGTTTGTTTCTATTTGAGTAGAATGAATGTCAGTTAATTATGACATTCAAAGTAAATTAAATTGATTGATTACCCACTTACATTGTCAAACTTTAGAAATAAACCGAATGAACTTATATCACTCAACATCCGAAAACATTGTATCTAGATAAAGAGTAATGTGTTTAGACGAAATTTTTTTCATTTGACAGATTATTGTTTGTTAAATTGATACTTATACATTTGTCGCATTATTAACTGACTCGCTCAGTTAGACAATCAGCTAGTCCGTCAGTTTGTTTGTTATTTTTGTAGCTATTCATTCACTTGCTGACTGACAATGAGTCGTTATTACTTTCAGCTTGGTTGAATAAAATGACAACATATTGCCAAGAGTCCCTTTAGTATGGAGACATACATAGGGACAATGATAACAAAATCAACCAATAATATGTTGTTGTTGTGTTTTTTCCAATGTTAATAATGAAATGAAGAGTTTATATAAAGGATAGAAGTCGACTTGAAGGTTATACTATAATGTATAGTATGAACTTTGATTGATTGTGGCCTTCGGTGGGTTTGATTCTAGTCTATAGTCTAGTCTATAGTCTAGTCTATAGTCTAGTCTATAGTCTAGTCTATAGTCTAGTCTATAGTCTAGTCTATAGTCTAGTCTATAGTCTAGTCTATAGTCTAGTCTATAGTCTAGTCTATAGTCTAGTCTATAGTCTAGTCTATAGTCTAGTCTATAGTCTAGTCTATAGTCTAGTCTATAGTCTAGTCTATAGTCTAGTCTATAGTCTAGTCTATAGTCTAGTCTATAGTCTAGTCTATAGTCTAGTCTATAGTCTAGTCTATAGTCTAGTCTATAGTCTAGTCTATAGTCTAGTCTATAGTCTAGTCTATAGTCTAGTCTATAGTCTAGTCTATAGTCTAGTCTATAGTCTAGTCTATAGTCTAGTCTATAGTCTAGTCTATAGTCTAGTCTATAGTCTAGTCTATAGTCTAGTCTATAGTCTAGTCTATAGTCTAGTCTATAGTCTAGTCTATAGTCTAGTCTATAGTCTAGTCTATAGTCTAGTCTATAGTCTAGTCTATAGTCTAGTCTATAGTCTAGTCTATAGTCTAGTCTATAGTCTAGTCTATAGTCTAGTCTATAGTCTAGTCTATAGTCTAGTCTATAGTCTAGTCTATAGTCTAGTCTATAGTCTAGTCTATAGTCTAGTCTATAGTCTAGTCTATAGTCTAGTCTATAGTCTAGTCTATAGTCTAGTCTATAGTCTAGTCTATAGTCTAGTCTATAGTCTAGTCTATAGTCTAGTCTATAGTCTAGTCTATAGTCTAGTCTATAGTCTAGTCTATAGTCTAGTCTATAGTCTAGTCTATAGTCTAGTCTATAGTCTAGTCTATAGTCTAGTCTATAGTCTAGTCTATAGTCTAGTCTATAGTCTAGTCTATAGTCTAGTCTATAGTCTAGTCTATAGTCTAGTCTATAGTCTAGTCTATAGTCTAGTCTATAGTCTAGTCTATAGTCTAGTCTATAGTCTAGTCTATAGTCTAGTCTATAGTCTAGTCTATAGTCTAGTCTATAGTCTAGTCTATAGTCTAGTCTATAGTCTAGTCTATAGTCTAGTCTATAGTCTAGTCTATAGTCTAGTCTATAGTCTAGTCTATAGTCTAGTCTATAGTCTAGTCTATAGTCTAGTCTATAGTCTAGTCTATAGTCTAGTCTATAGTCTAGTCTATAGTCTAGTCTATAGTCTAGTCTATAGTCTAGTCTATAGTCTAGTCTATAGTCTAGTCTATAGTCTAGTCTATAGTCTAGTCTATAGTCTAGTCTATAGTCTAGTCTATAGTCTAGTCTATAGTCTAGTCTATAGTCTAGTCTATAGTCTAGTCTATAGTCTAGTCTATAGTCTAGTCTATAGTCTAGTCTATAGTCTAGTCTATAGTCTAGTCTATAGTCTAGTCTATAGTCTAGTCTATAGTCTAGTCTATAGTCTAGTCTATAGTCTAGTCTATAGTCTAGTCTATAGTCTAGTCTATAGTCTAGTCTATAGTCTAGTCTATAGTCTAGTCTATAGTCTAGTCTATAGTCTAGTCTATAGTCTAGTCTATAGTCTAGTCTATAGTCTAGTCTATAGTCTAGTCTATAGTCTAGTCTATAGTCTAGTCTATAGTCTAGTCTATAGTCTAGTCTATAGTCTAGTCTATAGTCTAGTCTATAGTCTAGTCTATAGTCTAGTCTATAGTCTAGTCTATAGTCTAGTCTATAGTCTAGTCTATAGTCTAGTCTATAGTCTAGTCTATAGTCTAGTCTATAGTCTAGTCTATAGTCTAGTCTATAGTCTAGTCTATAGTCTAGTCTATAGTCTAGTCTATAGTCTAGTCTATAGTCTAGTCTATAGTCTAGTCTATAGTCTAGTCTATAGTCTAGTCTATAGTCTAGTCTATAGTCTAGTCTATAGTCTAGTCTATAGTCTAGTCTATAGTCTAGTCTATAGTCTAGTCTATAGTCTAGTCTATAGTCTAGTCTATAGTCTAGTCTATAGTCTAGTCTATAGTCTAGTCTATAGTCTAGTCTATAGTCTAGTCTATAGTCTAGTCTATAGTCTAGTCTATAGTCTAGTCTATAGTCTAGTCTATAGTCTAGTCTATAGTCTAGTCTATAGTCTAGTCTATAGTCTAGTCTATAGTCTAGTCTATAGTCTAGTCTATAGTCTAGTCTATAGTCTAGTCTATAGTCTAGTCTATAGTCTAGTCTATAGTCTAGTCTATAGTCTAGTCTATAGTCTAGTCTATAGTCTAGTCTATAGTCTAGTCTATAGTCTAGTCTATAGTCTAGTCTATAGTCTAGTCTATAGTCTAGTCTATAGTCTAGTCTATAGTCTAGTCTATAGTCTAGTCTATAGTCTAGTCTATAGTCTAGTCTATAGTCTAGTCTATAGTCTAGTCTATAGTCTAGTCTATAGTCTAGTCTATAGTCTAGTCTATAGTCTAGTCTATAGTCTAGTCTATAGTCTAGTCTATAGTCTAGTCTATAGTCTAGTCTATAGTCTAGTCTATAGTCTAGTCTATAGTCTAGTCTATAGTCTAGTCTATAGTCTAGTCTATAGTCTAGTCTATAGTCTAGTCTATAGTCTAGTCTATAGTCTAGTCTATAGTCTAGTCTATAGTCTAGTCTATAGTCTAGTCTATAGTCTAGTCTATAGTCTAGTCTATAGTCTAGTCTATAGTCTAGTCTATAGTCTAGTCTATAGTCTAGTCTATAGTCTAGTCTATAGTCTTAGTCTATAGTCTAGTCTATAGTCTAGTCTATAGTCTAGTCTATAGTCTAGTCTATAGTCTAGTCTATAGTCTAGTCTATAGTCTAGTCTATAGTCTAGTCTATAGTTAGTCTATAGTCTAGTCTATAGTCTAGTCTATAGTCTAGTCTATAGTCTAGTCTATAGTCTAGTCTATAGTCTAGTCTATAGTCTAGTCTATAGTCTAGTCTATAGTCTAGTCTATAGTCTAGTCTATAGTCTAGTCTATAGTCTAGTCTATAGTCTAGTCTATAGTCTAGTCTATAGTCTAGTCTATAGTCTAGTCTATAGTCTAGTCTATAGTCTAGTCTATAGTCTAGTCTATAGTCTAGTCTATAGTCTAGTCTATAGTCTAGTCTATAGTCTAGTCTATAGTCTAGTCTATAGTCTAGTCTATAGTCTAGTCTATAGTCTAGTCTATAGTCTAGTCTATAGTCTAGTCTATAGTCTAGTCTATAGTCTATAGTCTAGTCTATAGTCTAGTCTATAGTCTAGTCTATAGTCTAGTCTATAATCTACTCTATAGTCTAGTCTATAATCTAGTCTATAGTCTAGTCTATAGTCTAGTCTATAGTCTAGTCTATAGTCTAGTCTATAGTCTAGTCTATAATCTACTCTATAGTCTAGTCTATAATCTACTCTATAGTCTAGTCTAGTCTACAGTCTAGTCTTTAGTCTAACCTATAATCTATTCTATATTCTAGCCTATATTCTATTAAATAATCTAGTCTATGTCTAGTCTATTATAGTCTGTAGTCTAGTATATAGTCTAGTCTATATTATAGTCTGTAGTCCAGTATATAGTCTAGTCTATATTTTGAAAACTTTGAAATAACTCTCATCTGTCTCTTCAAACTATGATATGTGATAAACGGGTGGATGGCTGTATATAGCTGCATCCCTACTCTAATAAAATATATTAAATCGGTAGACTAATGATAGTATTTTATTATTATTATAACTAAAGTAGGGTATAAAAACAAGGACAAAGAATTGTAAACATTGCTTAAAAGTTTAAAATTTTGTTACTGTTTATTTGTTTCCGTTTTTGGTTAGTTTTTTTTTTTTGAGAAGAGCAGGGCAGAGGTATGTATGACATAAAAATTAAACACTTCAGACTCAGCAGGATCAACAATAACAACAAAATTATTATCATCATCGTCATCACAACTCGACTTATTAAAAGTGACACAAGGATATGAAAACAAAAGGGGTGCGTTTAGTAACGATTTGATATTAAACACGACACGACAACAACAACAAATATAATAAAAGTTGTAAAGGATGATATACATACATACTCTGTCTAGTCTATAATCTACTCTATAGTCTAGTCTATAATCTAGTCTATAGTCTAGTCTATAGTCTAGTCTATAGTCTAGTCTATAGTCTAGTCTATAGTCTAGTCTATAATCTACTCTATAGTCTAGTCTATAATCTACTCTATAGTCTAGTCTAGTCTACAGTCTAGTCTTTAGTCTAACCTATAATCTATTCTATATTCTAGCCTATATTCTATTAAATAATCTAGTCTATGTCTAGTCTATTATAGTCTGTAGTCTAGTATATAGTCTAGTCTATATTATAGTCTGTAGTCCAGTATATAGTCTAGTCTATATTTTGAAAACTTTGAAATAACTCTCATCTGTCTCTTCAAACTATGATATGTGATAAACGGGTGGATGGCTGTATATAGCTGCATCCCTACTCTAATAAAATATATTAAATCGGTAGACTAATGATAGTATTTTATTATTATTATAACTAAAGTAGGGTATAAAAACAAGGACAAAGAATTGTAAACATTGCTTAAAAGTTTAAAATTTTGTTACTGTTTATTTGTTTCCGTTTTTGGTTAGTTTTTTTTTTTTGAGAAGAGCAGGGCAGAGGTATGACATAAAAATTAAACACTTCAGACTCAGCAGGATCAACAATAACAACAAAATTATTATCATCATCGTCATCACAACTCGACTTATTAAAAGTGACACAAGGATATGAAAACAAAAGGGGTGCGTTTAGTAACGATTTGATATTAAAACACGACACGACAACAACAACAAATATAATAAAAGTTGTAAAGGATGATATACATACATACTCTGTGTTTGAAGTGTGTTACTATTGTGGTTGCTTATTGACATTAAATGTAACAATTGTCAAAGGATTTATTAATGTCTCTTCAACATCAACATCATTGACTTTATACACAGACGCATACAAACTCATTACAAATGATTAGGGGTGACTTGTACAGCAACATCACTAGTGTTTAAGTGTTGGCTTAAAATTTGATAAACTTCCGTTTATCACTTTCTACATCCTACTAAAAGGATTTATGTTTTTCTCTTCCTCTCCTCTATCTGCACAACGCAAATTGTCACCATATTCTGTTTGATTTAAATATAAAATTAGTTTTGTTCCACAACATTTGTTGTTTTATGTCTATATTATCAATCAATTGATTGATATTAATGAGGATAAAATTTGCATCCTTTTTTTATTTGTTTTGTATAATTTTACACCATAATTGTCATTAATGATTTGTTTATGTTTTATGTACATATTTATTACAGTAACATGGTAGCATTTGTTCTATTAAGGGTTTAAAAAGATTTTTTAGATTCGTAGTGTTGTAACATGTTAATTTTTGCATAAATTTTCTGGACTATTAATTTTTGCTAACATTTGTAGTTTACAAACTTATATTTGTGTCGTCTTTTTTTTTTTGCAATGTACATTTTTACATTTCTAATTTGAATTTTACATGACTATGCATTTCGACTTTTATGATTTTCTTTGGTTATTTATGTAGAAAATTTGCATATTTTTTGCACAAAAAATACTTATAGTTTTAATTACATTTATTTGTTTGATTTAGCATATTGTTTGATTTTTGACTGTAGGAGAAATCTTAAATTTACATAATAAAAAAATTTAATGCTGAAATTATGTACTTCTTTTAAAAATGCCAAATATTCGACATAGCGTTAATAATAATAATAATAATAATAATAATAATACATCTGTTCGCAATACACATAATATTTTTAAAATTTTTATCTATATCAATAAAATTATTTTGAATTATCGGCCAAAATATAACAAGTAATACGGTCTAACAAATAATGTCAAAATTTCTCTAGAACTCAACAATGATTTAGAGTTCTTAAGACTTTCTAACGGAATGGATAATATAAAAAATTCTCCCACTCAATATTGATTTAGTTTCCTCAAAGATTTTTCACTACAGACGAACTTATTTCAGCGTGCTTTAGTTTATTTCTAGTTCACCTCTAGATCAGTTCTAGTTCTGTTCTAGTTCTGTTCTAGTTCTGTTCTAGTTCTGTTCTAGTTCTGTTCTAGTTCTGTTCTAGTTCTGTTCTAGTTCTGTTCTAGTTCTGTTCTAGTTCTGTTCTAGTTCTGTTCTAGTTCTGTTCTAGTTCTGTTCTAGTTCTGTTCTAGTTCTGTTCTAGTTCTGTTCTAGTTCTGTTCTAATTCTGTTCTAATTCTGTTCTAGTTCTGTTCTAGTTCTGTTCTAGTTATGTTCTAGTTCTGTTCTAGTTCAGTTTTTATAAATTTCCGTAGTAATATTACAATTTGAAATACCCTTGTACTTACTGTTCTAGTTCAGTTTTTGTAAGTCCCCGCAATAATTTTACATATTAGAGTATCTTTGTACTAACACTTAATTTAAATTAGTTTATAACTAAGTGGTATACCATTGTGAGTCCTATAGTTATTAAAAGTTTCTGTTAAATACTCATTTATTTTGCAGGGTTAAGTTTCAAAAGTCCTCTTAATGCTTCCGTCTAAAAATAATTTTCGCAAAATCCCTAATGAGTTGACAAATAGTGATCATTACATTTAACATTTGAGCACTTATCACCATCAACTAAATGTAAAACTGTAGACACAATAATAACTCAATTAAAACATAATTACTTAATTACACAACAAAAACAAAAAAATATAATTTAGTTTAAAAGCAAGTCATAATTACGTATAGCACATAGAAACATATATGCACAAATACATGTATAAATAAGTACATATTTGTATAAATGTCTTTAAGCCAATTAACATTTCAACTTTTGCAAACAATTTAATGACATGCGTCAACGCAAAAATCTAAAAAGCAACAGAAACTAGAGTATAAATGCTACACTAAACTATAAAATGTAGCAAATTTACAATTTGTGGTATAAACGACTGACAGACGACGACCATTCAAAACTAAAAACCAACTGCCAACGCAATTTGTCCATAAACTAAATGAAAACCAAAAAATGCAAAATTAAACTCAAAGGAACTGAACTGAAATAAAATGCAATGTGTGTAATTAAGAAATTGCACATGGAGACGTCACTAAATATTAAACAAAAACTCAATGACATTTCAAAAAAAATAAAAGAAAAAAACTAAAAATAAAATTAACAAAGCAAACACTGTTCAACTGTTTAAATTTCACCTCTAAACTAAAACCAGGAGGGGGAAATTGTTAACAATAAAAGTATGATTTACGAGTTCGATTTTCAAATAACTACATATAATGTTTGTTAAACAGATGATCTAGAAGAAAATAACATACCAATTAAAAGCCAACAACCACAGTAAACTAATAAAATCTTATGTTGCCCATTTCAAAAAAAGGAACAGAATGACTTTCAGTTTAATAAAAATTAAAAAAAAAACTTGTTAAATTTTATTTAGCACGTGGTCTGGTGTTTTTGAAAATTAAAACAGTTTTATTGATATGTAGTTGTTTTAAAAATAAAAACTCATAAATTTGTCAGGACATGGGATGGTCGATTTATATATTTCATCTTTTTTGTTTTAAATTCTATTCTAAAACTACTCCTGCTGCTTAAATAGATACGAATAACATTCGTCATAGATTATTAAACACACATTTTTCAATTTAGGTAAAAGTTAGAAGAATATATGAGTTGTAGATGATATCCTTTTTATTACTTGTGTATTTATTGTGTAATATACGAGTTTGAAGTCGTGTTTTTTTACACCCCCTGGTGATATTTTACTTTCTTGATTATGACCTGGTATTACCTGCCACCTAATAAAAATTTAAAACAAATGTTCTAAATAAATTGAGTTTTCTTTAGCCATTTTATTAAATTAACGATGATATTAATATGTTGTTTGCTTGTATTTTGAAATATGGATATACTTAGTACAACATGAATTTCTATTTTAAAAAAATGTGTTTTCACTTCGCAATCTATTTCGGCATTCACGGCTTTATGACACACTTTTAAGAGTTATAGTATACATCAGCCTCGGATGTAGCTCGAGTGTTTGGGTTGGGTTTTAACTTTTGATTTTTCACCTATTTTTATTTTTCCTCATTTGTATGAACAATTTTCGGTTTTGGACATAAACATTTGTGCAATTCACAATCGGTGTTGTACGATTGCATCGTATATCGTAATTTTGTATCATTGGTTTGTTTTTGTTCCAAAAAAATTTTATTTGAAAAATGTTTATGACATACAATGCTACAACGATACGATGTCGATTGTAAATTAAGAAATTATAACACAACAGAAAGTGTTATAATCTCAATATTGGTATATAGGACATGGTTTGTAAAGAGTCCACATTTAAAAGGCTTAAATTTGCCAAGCCTTTGTTGGAAATACGTTAGATCATAAAATATCTTTTACTGCCTAAAGAACAGAAAAGTGTCATAACATCATTATGGCATCCCACTTTTTTAGTCTCTTATATTTAGGTTGGCATTTAAATTGTTAATAGTTTAACTCTTATCCTGAAAATAATTGATCCTAAATTTGTTGTATGTTGAATTTTGGATTCCTTTTCAAAAGTGTTCTAGAAAGTAGGCCATCGACCGAGTGCAGGGTTTTTTAACTCTTTGGTATTTCAAAAATCGTTTTTTCTTCTATATTAAGACTTTCATTCTATAAATGAACTCTTTGAACTCCATGTACTTTATGTCACATTGCTCATGAACAATGTGAACCATTTGAATTCGTGGTCCAATAATGTCCATGGACTTTAAGACAATCCTCCGTCATTGAATAGTTTTAATACCAAATATGTAAAATTTTCTTTTGGAAATAAGGTTGTGCACTAGGGTGTCTCGTTGTCAATTTTTTATGTAGAAATTATCTCAAACAGTCCGTTCCAATGTTAAGATCACCTTCATATTGGCCAAAAGCTCCATGCTAATTAATAGATGGATAAGCTACGATATGTACGAAAATTTCCTTAGTGGTGGTACACCTCAACATATAATTTTGATCTCTTAACATTGGATAACTATGATTAATAACTTCTTGAGGAACGAAAAAGAAATTAAACATGCCTGTTATGCAAACGATGTCTTACGTTATGTTTACACATTTGTTAGATCTTACAACGTTGGCAGTAAATTGTGCAGAAAATGTCTAATAACAGTGTCAACTTACAAATTTTGCCAGTAATGCTTTTTCTAACAACGTTGCAAAAGATAAGTTCGGTCGATTGTTAGACATTTTCTGAATATTTTACTGGCAACGTTTGTAAGATTTGACACGGCCTTTACTTGTAGGTCTGAAGCTGGGCTTCGCCGACATAGCTGAATGCTAAGCCGGTGAAGACTGAAATCTCTCCCTTTTCCATTGAATGGTATTTCCAGGACAAAAAGATGAGCGACAGAGTTAGGTATTTTGGTTTCATTGTTGACTTAAATTTAAATAATAACATATAGAATGGAACCAACAATACACATCACTGTCTTAGCACTAGATTGTTCGTTCTTTAATCCCACAATTATGATATTGAAAAGTTAATGTTATACCAATATTTAAAGTTAGGAGTAGATGTGTTTGTCGTATAAAGGCCCAGCAGTTTAGCCCCGTGATAACTTTTTAAAAACATTTTAGCTAAGGTTACTAACTATTTATATCAAATTTGCTTGTTCTAAAAGAAAGCCAAACCATTACTCTATAGAGGTGCGATTCAGAGGAGTCCATATATATATGAAAAGTATACGTTTTCTTAGGAACAGTAAATTGACTGATTTTGTCACAAAGTATGAACAGGTGACACTTGTGCATTTAAAAAAGTGGAAAAACAGCTTTGGAAAATCAATGAAATAGTTTTGTGCGAAAGAGATGGAAATAGTTTTTAGCTAGTAACGACTTTGTACCCTATGGTCTCGGGTACAAAAGTGACGTTAAAATGACGCCGTCTTCACTCTCAAATAAAGATAACACAGACGTGGATCCACGGTTGGTTTAAAGGAAAATTAGGCCACAAAAATGTCATATCCTGATTGTACATAATGGATAACAAGCCCAACTTTATCGAATTAAATACCAAAATTATTTTTATTACAATGACTTTCTCTGTCATTGATAAGACTTTGTCAAAGTTAGGTCTAAATACTTTGATAGTGCTTTTATACTAAATGATACATTGAACATTGATAAATACATTTTAGATATTGCGTTCAGAAGGCATTGTATAAATATCGAACGTTATTATAGCGTTATCAAGAGGATCGCATAGGATATAATCTTTAAGTGATATGCCGTCATAGTTAATTGGTATTCGTGATATTTTTTAGTTAATGTGTTAGAACTACTAATAACTTAAAATAAGACGTTACAAAACTAGTTCTTCATAAGTTACCTAGTCATAACCATGTTTTTTAGTTTAAACATTTTGTAAGTTATTAAAATGTTGATAGTACAAAGATTATAACTCTAAGCATTATTCTTTCAGCAATTAATTAAACTGTTTTTCTTTCAACACTCTTCAGATGCATACTTGTATAGATAAAGAAAAAAAAACTTTCATTACAAATAATAATTTTTTCGAGCTTTTTTCAATTGCTTTTTGTTCATTCATTTGTAAATTTCTATTTTGTTTGTTTCAATATTTTTTTTTTTGCTTTCATCATTTGTTGTTGTTGTAATAACAACAAAAATGCTAGAAAGAAATAAAAAAAAAACAAGAATAAATAACAAGAGTAAAATATTGATCACTTTTTTATCCGTATTTATTCATTCGTTTGAAAAGTAATTTCTTTCTTTCATTCTTTTACTAACTTTTGCCTTTTTGATGTTTTCATATTATTCTTATTGTTTATTTTTTTCTATTTTTTTTTTTTTTTGCAATCGTAAATGATGACTTTCTCTTTGTAGTCGATTTCGATTTAAAATAAAAATTCTCACTTCAGTTGCATTGTGAAAATCGTAATAAAATATCCTAGAATTGAATAGAATACAACAAAAGTTGCGTTATAGCGCCCTTTTTATGATTTGGATGATTTTTTTTCTTTGTTTGTTTGTTTATTTTGCATTTTTCTACATGAATTGTTGACAATATTTGTGATTTGTTTTATGTTGCAAGTTGTTATGGTGTAATAGTATTTTTTATTTTTATTAAAAACAAATAGTTTAAGGTCCAATTGATACGCCCTCTAAGTTTTTCTTTTGGATCGTTTGCTTTTGTGAGTTTCGCTGGCATACTATACTTAATTAACATCTGTTTCCGAATTTTACTGGGCTTTCAAAATTTAATAACTGTACATGATTGGGGAAAGGACCTTGCAGAAAAAGGAATAGTTCGGACAGGAATTAGAATGGTTACGTTTAGGGTTCTATAAATCGAATTTCAAATAATCGAACAATCGACTTTTTGTCGAAAAAAAGTCGATAATTCGCAAATAGTCGGAAAAAGTCGAAAAAAGTCGAAAATAGGCAAAAAGTCGAAAATAAGCAAAAATTTAAAAAAGTCAAAAAGTCGAAAAAAGTCAAAAAAAGTCGAAAAGTCGGAAAGTCGAAAAAAAGAAGAAAAGTTGACTATTTACAAAATACTAAGTCTAAAAGTCGACTTTTAACCAACTTAAAAAAGTCGAAAAATCTACTTTGCATAAAATGCAAAAAGTCAAAATAGTCAAAAAAGTCGGAAAGTCGAAAAACGAAGAAAAGTCGACTATTTACAAAATACTAAAAGTCGAAAAGTCTAAAAGTCGACTTTTATCTAACTTAAAAAAGTCGAAAAATCGACTTTGCATAAATGCAAAAAGTTGAAATGTCAAAAAGTCGAATTTTAACTAAATGCAAAAAGTCGAAATTTCGTTTCAGCAATAGAACCCTAGTTACATTTATTTTAATAAGTTTAGTGCAACATCTGATACTATCGCTTTCCAAAGATTAACCTCCGTATTCATAAAGGTATTAAACGCTTATTTTAGGTTTATTACGCACATTTCTTTACAATAAACCATCAATAACTTTATTAAGCATTTTTGAATATGGGAATAAATATTATTAATCCAAGTCTTTCTCATTTTTTGCTCTTTCCCAAAGAAGTGTAACAATATCAAACGCAATTAGTTAAAGATTTCGGTTGATCCTTTTAATTCATAAAATTATTTGACTTGGTTGCTCAAATTTTTAAATTAAAAATTTTGTGTTCTTATGTCTAACCACGTCAAATCTTTTCCTGCAGGATGATAGCTCTTATAGTTTCCAAAATATACAAATTAGGTATTTAATTCATAGGGAAAATGCAACGCCCCGTATTTAAAATCCTCCTATTTACTATCCAAATGTTTGTATGGACATCAATATTGTGCGGGAACAAATTTAAGATTCTATGGATTTGGCAGATATACCAATTTTTGTATTTAATTCATAGGAGACGCCCCTATAAATATTCTGCCCATTTTGTCTTCATATGTTTGTCTAAGTTGTACATACATAATTGGAGTACTCTAGATATTGCAATTTCGATATATATACAAACAATACTTATGCTATGTATACACGGTTGTTACAAATTTTGTCCTCCAATATTGTCAGTAATGCTTTTTCTGACAACGTTGCAAAAGAAAAATTTTAGGTTCAGACGATTGTTAGACATTTTTTAACATTGTACTGACAACGTTGTAAGATTTGACAACCGTGTATCACAGGTTTTAGGTTAGGCTGATAGGAGGATGTATACTTCATCAAATCCAAAGAAAGGTGTAGACCACTATCGGGCCTGTTGTGTGTTCCCTTTTTAATAAAAAAAATGTTCGTTGAATTATTATTTTTCAATGTTCAGAAACTCAGTTCTTCTATTCTAAAGAGTTTTCCGGAATAACATCACCATCCAAGATACATGGGTCTAATTTCGACGAATGCCTGGCAGAGAGAAAGAAAGTGCTCCAGAGTTTCACTATCCTCTTCACATGCTCTATATTCATTTGAATCTGCACTTACAATTTTTGTATAGATGTACTCGGAATTCGGTGTGTCCCTCAGAATACCAGTACCATCATACTAACCTCAAGCTTGCTCATGGTTTGCTCATGCTTTGAGGAGATTTCTCATCTTGCACATCTCATAAGAACTTTCCTTTGGAACACTGTTTCGGTATTCCAAAAGGCATTCTCTCACCTGTATTTTTAATTCATCTTTAGTTGCATTGAATGGTTTGCATTCGCCCTTTCGTTACTGACTACTCCCGAGTAGCCTGGTATTTACCTCTGGGAGAATAATCAGTTAAAGTTTTTTCCATCCACCACGTTTTTAGATTTAATTCTATCACCTTATATCGCCCTAATTGCTTTCTGACTTTAAGCCCTACGATCGCCATATTTATTCTAATCTAATTTACATATTCCATTATAGATCCGACTTCTGCCTGGTAACTTGTGTAATGTTTAGGTAAACGGTGGTATATATCTGTGTCTGGGTCTTCAAAATAGAATCCAAGACCCAATTTGTTAGCAACGGATTCTTGCTGGCATCAGCGTTTCCAAGTTTCCGATATATTCTGTTCTTGGTTGATAGTAAACAACCATCAGATACAAACTTAATACTTATTTTGAAAAAGGGCGTGGCATTACGCCTGCTTGAAATTTGGAAATAAGAGATAACTTTCCAACCTTACATAGGATGAGACTGTTCAGTTCAAGCAGTTTAACCGTTTATAGACTAAACACAAATAAACACACATAGTTAGATAGCAAACGATATATGAATAGTATTATTTCTGTGTTTTGGGGTCCTTGGTTAATTACGAACAGGACTCAACAGAATTTGAGAGATTGAATAATTTCTTAAAAGAAATCTTAAACACTAAATCTTTAAACAATTAATTGAAATTTGTTAAAAAAAAAACTTATTATAGAAATAGGGTGAGTTTTTAACCAACCAAATTAATATAGTTCCCCTGCGTTTATATTGTGTATCTTCATTTTTTAGTTTAACTATAAAAAACACATATGTTAAACAATATTAATTTAGTTTACTTAAATAAATATAAACATTTACTAGTATACATTCCTCATTAAGTTAAATGAACTCCTTCGTTAATTTTCATACATGATATTATCAAATTAGTTATTTGACGTATTTGTATTCATTTTCAAATGACCTTTTAACTTTAGCTATTTTACGATATCATCCCTCAGTAGAGAATATTTAAATGTCTATCCTTCGACTGAATTTTATAGATACATATATATTTAAAAATTAAGGCTTATCTAACAGTTTTTTGTATGTTTTATTTTAATTGCTTCGAATATTCAAACTATAACACACTCCAAAAAGGATAACCAATACCCATACATATATACTTTTGTATATATGTATTAAGTATGTATGTATTTTTTATCATATCTTAATTCGTTTTTCAGTTTTTTTTTATATTTCTTCTTCATTTTAATATTATTGCTTTTTAGTGGTGCCATTATTAATTAAATGTGTATCAACATTAATTCATTAATATGAATGTTAGAAAACATTTTAATGTCCTTTTTTTATGGCTTTAATACTATCGCTGCCTTGTCTTTTGAAAATGTGATAATTTTTGGTTGTTGTTTTTTGGCCTTTATTAGCTTTATTAGCATATAAAAGTATTTATTTTAATTTAGTGTTTTTGCGTTTTAAGGTTTTTTTGTTGTTTCTTCTTTTTTATTAATGAAAAAAATTATTCTTCATTTTTTTGTTTGTTTTAGTCAAATGTTTTATTTTAAATTAAGTTTTTTTTTAAGATACAGGACTAAACTATAATAATACATTTAATTTGGTTATCGAAAGGTTAGTTTTTATAACTAAGTGGATTTTATTATTTATATCGTGAAAATTATTGTATACATTATATGTTACAGAGTTAAATTAACCCATAAACTGTAAAGGTAAAACTGAACCTATGCAATATTGGAAAATTTTCTTCAAATCATAGTTAGTATTATTTTATTTTCTAGCGATTTAAATAAAACTTCGGTAAAATAAAGATCCGTCTTTATAATAGCATCAAAGAAATCGAAATTAACCCTTTAACATCTTATAAATTGATAATAATGTATTTCATTATAAATTTATAAAATGTCCCTAATTATTCAATGTAATTTAGCAAAAAGAAAATATGAGTTGTAGAGAAAAACTGATAAATGTCGAAGTATTTTTCGTGAACACCTGCAATGTGGGTCATATTTCACGATGGTCTTTTTCACACACTGTGTGAGCTTCTGTGACGACTTACTACGACCCCATTGTACTTTTTCTACGCCAACGGATCTAGATCTGAGATTATAGTATACGTGAACGTTGCTAAAGTGCTTGAGCTATGTAATCTCTGACCATTGCTGTGCGTTTCTTAACTTCCGAGATGCAAAAATACAGAGAACACACTGTGGTAAATTTCATCTTTTAAACCAGCACACTTCTCATTCATCCGACACTCATAAGTGTGTCAGATACACACTTATACTAAATATTTGGGCAACAGCACCAAACTTATCGCGAAATATAGACTTTACCTTGCATCATTCATTTAACCGTAACCACAGCCAGTACCTCAACCAACTGACCAGCCAGGATATAGTCTTTCGTTAAACTGGCCATCCGAAGTATCAGATTATGCGGTTATATGGTTCGACTCCATGTCAAATCATTCCAGGAAATGTTCGAGGAGTGACGTGACATCACCAGCCCTTTTATGGTGAACGATGTCAACAATGGGTCGCTCTCCTATAGAAGGTAAATTATGGACCGATTCTTATAAACTTTAAAAGCGAGGTTTTTGTTGCTACAAGAGGTAGGATCAATTATGAACCAATTCTCAAAACATTTAACAATGTACTACTTATCAGGCTTGAGGACTAATGATTGAATTTTCAATTACAATTACATTTGAAGTAATTATAATTGAAGCTTTACCAATTACTAAACCGAACAAAACTAAACCACTGGAAATTATCTTTTTGAGCATATAGTGACATCAAATTCCAATAAAATAATGTTTTTTCCTTGGAAATAAAAATTTACTGTAGCTGTGAGCTTAAAATTACAAAATAGAGAAAATTTTAAAAAAATCTTGGGACACCGGTGTCAGGTACGTGAAAGAGTTAAACCAGTTATGAGCGTTAAATTGATTTTCTTCGTTATGATTCGTTCCTCAAAACTAGTAACATTGTACTGAATCGATTAGGCCGGTTATGAGCGATAGGAATTTGAATAAAACCAATTTCAAAACGATTGCTGTATCATTAACAGTTTTGTGACCCTATAAACAGTATTTCGAGGACCACTTGTATAAGGCCTAGACGAGATCAAAATCGATATTTCTTTATTTCAATACCAACCAAACCTTATAAATATATTATATATGCGCAAAATTTTAACTGTCTAGCTCCTCCTTCGCCCTGGGGCAAGTTTTCTTCATGAGGTAGTTTGGACTAGTTTGATATGGGATCAAACTGAAGTATCATATAATCTGATACCACGGGAACCGGTTGCATGCGGAGCAGGGTTTCGGACTTTGTCTTGTTCAGGTTATTGGAGAAGTTGGATTAGCGGTGGCTGTTATTTAAACACAAATTCGCGGAAGAGAATGTCGGTTAAAAGACTAATGTTCGGTAAAGTCTTTAATTCTAGATTAGTACGGTGCTGTTGTCGAGACAATAATAGAGTGACTTTGGGACTAAGCTTCGGAAATGAGTTGATATTACCCTCTCGTATACCTAAAGTGAGTGTGTGTGATGTTTTATTCTATGGCTGTGTGGAATAAATGAGAAATCTGGTGGGAAATCTGAAAGGTGTCTTGTAGAATTGAATTTTTCTTCGTTGTTTAGATATGTTCGAGGAAAAAATCTATTCATACCATAATTGCTATAGTCTGTTCAATTTTTAAAATACTCATTCAAAATTTAAAGTCACTTAACTCTTTCACGTATACGGGACAACGGTGTCCCAAGATTTTTGAGTACACAGCTACATTAAATGATTATTTCCAAAAAAAATAAGTTATTTTTAGAATTTGATGTTACTAAATGCTAAAAAGGATAATATCCTGCGATGTCCTTCGAAAACTATTCTTCCAATTTTCATCAAAAGTGATCAATATACGTCAAAATAAAGTATGTGGTGAAGTCAAGTCCATAATAAATCCAGCGGTTAAGTTTTGTGCGTGAAAGGGTTAAACTTTGAAATCCTTTTATAAGACCATAATAACTGACTATGAATAAATGAGAAGTGTGCTGAGTTGAATGGTGATGGATGTAAGGTATTTTATACCATTGAATTTTACTTCCTTGTCCAAGTACGTTCGGGGAAAACTCTGTCATATATTCATTCGATATTTAAAGTCCTTTTATAAGAGCATACGAGCTAATTATGAGCAACATAATATGCAGAGTTTCACTTCTCTTTGAAATATAATTTTACATGCATATTGACTTTTTTATGAGTAAAAGCAGTTTTTTTTATCAAAATTGTAATAGAATGTTTGGATTGATTGTAACCGAACTCTTCGAAATTGTAGAGATGTAGAAAAAGTTTAAATTTTTTTTAGGACTTACTTATTTTAAACCATAGAAATTAACTTAAAATTCTATTCTTTCTATCGAATAAGTCGATAAAAAATACAGAAAAAAAATTTATCAATATAAATGGAAAATTACTATCACGAATATTGGCATGTTAAATGGTCTTAAATAAAATTCAAACAACAATGTTGAGTTTTTATGGTCATAAATTAAGACATTGAAAATATTAAAATAAATAAAATTTTTTATGACCTCAATACAAATTATGGTGGTTGCTGACTGGTTGGCTAGTTGATTTGAATTTAACCACATACATACATAAATATTAAAAAAGGACGCACAAAAATAATAATGATTTCATAAAATGTATACAAGTAGTAAAATGTTTAAATTTATATGCTGGAAAATTAGTAACTCATTAAGATCAGAAAAAGGCATAAAGAATTCATTACAAAAAACATTTTTCATTATTTTTTTTTTACAACTAAAACAAAAAAATAAAAAAAACACAGCTGACTTAGTCTTAATATTTAACGTTAATCTTTAATACAAACGAAAGTACTATGTACATAAACCTTTAAATTATTATCAGACTTTAACAATCTTGTTAATTTTAAACCAGCAACAAAATAACAAAATATTGGCTTGTAATTTGCAACATTTATCACCTTTACAACATAAATTCACAGGCAACACCAAACAATAGCAAAAAAAAAAACCTAAATTGAATAATGAATTTTACATGCAAAACTCTTTTTTTTATCGACCAAAACAAAATAAATAAAAATTATCGAAAATAAGTCAAATAAAAACCAAAAGCGAGTCGACGGCGAAAGGAGCAAAAAAGTTGTACATTCATTAGGAATTCCTTGTTACCACATTTAGCACTTAACGGCTCGTAAAAAACAGTCAAAATGTGGTAAAACAATTGTTTGTTTATGCAAAAACACACACAGCAAGGGGTTCACTCAAACTATAGCGTGTGTTTTTGGCTTAAACGTTGAACGGAAATTAACTGAGGAAGCAAACTTGGAGTTGGCTTTTAAACTGGCATGTATTGTGTAGAAGTAGAAATTGTTGCTGCTTTTTTGCCGATTAATGAAGAAAAATTGCATTTTAATGACACGTTAATATAAAAACAAACAATTTTCACAACAATGTGCAAAACAATTTTGTTAACAATACTATTACCAAAAGTGTTGACAGGCTAAGCTAACATTTAGTTAATGAGAATTTTAAATTAACCATAATTTAGTTAACAATTTCTAAAAAAAGAGTAATAAATTGCTAAAAATTAATTAAATTTTCTTTTTTAACACAAATCCTCAAAAAAATATATAAAATTTCTTAATTAAAAACAAAAAGTACATTATCTTCCAACACATTGTATTCAAAATAATTGTTTATCATAAAAAATAAATTAATTTCAATGTCCTCTTCAAATGTCTGACTTAATTAGCGTCTAAAAGTAAACAATTAACTTTAAAAGTCATTTTAGTCTTATCGTTAGCGGCGAAAGTAAACTAAAACGCTTACACGTGCCCTTTGACATTTAAAAAAATAGGTAGGATGTAAAATGTTCTTTTAACCACCATTTCTATAATATGTTTTAGGAGTTTTCTACGTTCAGTAATGAATTGTCACGTCCAACTTGTTTGAAACACATGACACAATGTCTGCCCAAAAAAAAGAAAACAGTTTGTAATATACATAGTTTAAGTTTTTTGTCTCAGAGACTAAAATTTTTATAAGTACTGTTCTAGCATTACACTAGTCATTACAATGGAAATATAATTTAAAAAGATAATTAGATAGAAATGTTAGTTTTCTAGTCATAGTCATAGTTTTTTCATAGTTAAGTAATAGTTCAGTCTACAATCCAGTCCATAGCCTATAGTCTAATCTACAGTCTAGCCTATAGTCTAATCTACAGTCTAGCCTATAGTCTAGTCTACAGTCTAGCCTATAGTCTAGTCTACAGTCTAGCCTATAGTCTAGTCTACAGTCTAGACTACGGTCTATAGTCTAGTCTATAGTCTAGTCTATAGTCTAGTCTATAGTCTAGTCTATAGTCTAGTCTATAGTCTAGTCTATAGTCTAGTCTATAGTCTAGTCTATAGTCTAGTCTATAGTCCAGTCTATAGTCTAGTCTATAGTCCAGTCTATAGTCTAGTCAATAATCTAGTCTATAGCCTAGTATATAATCTCATGTATAATGTAGTAATATTTTCGTCATAGTCTAGTTTGAGCCTATAAATAGTTTAGTCAAGTTTTACTCCTACATCTTGTTAATTATCATATATTACCAATATGATGTACCAGGAAATGTATATGTTTAAAAAAACGTCGGAAGAAAACATTTGCTTAAAAAAGCATATGTTCACTTAGAATTACTTTCGTGTTTATACAAAATAGCGCTAGTACTTAAAATGTTAATAAGTTTCTATTGTGATCCAAAATTTATTTAAACCTCTTGATTTGAATTACGGACAAAAGTGTAGTTTTGCGTGCTAGAGTTTGTGAACACCAGAATTTACCTTTTCATTTTAATATTAGTGAATGTATTCCTAACCGTTTCAAATAATCGTATGTGTGTGTATTAGTTTTTTTTTTTTGTTCACACCCTTTTAATTAAATGTATGCGTGTTTTTAACCGTAACCCGTGTCATTGTAGTAAAAAAAAAAAACTAAAATAATTTGTTTTTAACTTTTTTATTATTATGATTTAAATGTTTTTGATATATATTTTGTGTGTATATTTGTTTATTAATTGTACTTTGCAACGTATTAAGTACTGTTTAGCATTTAGCGATGTTTACCGTTCCACATTTCCGCCGGATATAACAACTTATTTTCAAATTATTGCGTTTAATTAAAGTTATTTTTTTCCTCTCTTTTATTTTCAGATTTGCTGTTTCGTGTAATGAAATCTTTTGGTAAGTGCTAATTTAAAACATGCGAGCAAAATTATTATCACAAACTTGCAAACATAATTTTCAAAGTATGTATCCACATTCGTATGCATATAATATTATTAGACGTTAAAAACCACTAAATTTACTGAACTAGATGATATGTTTAGAATGTACTAGTATTTAAAACTTAACTGTAGACTATAGACTACACTATAGACTAGACTATAGACTAGACTATAGACTAGACTATAGACTAGACTGTAGACTAGACTATAGACTAGACTATAGACTAGACTATAGACTAGACTATAGACTAAACTATAGACTAGACTATAGACTAGACTATAGACTAGACTATAGACTAGACTATAGACTAGACTATAGACTAGACTATAGACTAGACTATAGACTAGACTATAGACTATAGACTAGACTAGACTATAGACTGGCTATAGACTAGACTATACAGTAGACTATAGACTAGACTATAGACTGGCTATAGACTAGACTATACAGTAGACTATAGACTAGACTATAAACTGATTATAGATTAGACTATTGGCTAGACTATAGAATAACTACAGAATAGACTATAGACTAGACTATAGAATAACTACAGAATAGACTATAGACAGACTTTAATACTAAGCATTTAATTCTTATTACTAATGCTCTTGCTAATTGTTTTTTAATTCTAAAATTTTAAAAAGAGAATCTTCCTGGAAATATTTCCTAAAAAATTACTTTAAACCATCTCAAATTTCCAATATCCCCATAAATATTTAATATCAATATACATTTAGTAAAATGACATAAACCTTTTAAAATCTTTGACAAAAAATAAAATATCATAATAAATATTCTTAAAAAGGATATAAATTACAAAAGTTTAAATAGGCAAAACGAAATAAAAAACTGAAAAATATAAAATAAGAATAAAAATGATTTGATAACGAGGGATTTAGAATAAAAAAATTTTATGAAAAAAATAAATCTGCAATTTCAACAGGAAATCACAAAATAAAAAAAAGAATACAAACTAGAAACAAAATGTGAGTGATATTAAAAAAGCGATTTTCTTAAGTAGCGATTATGACACTTGATATGCCACAAATCATTGTTAAAAAAAAGATGCTCAAACTGCTATCGCAAGAAAATTGCTCAAGATGTGAAAAACATTAAAGTGAAAAAATAATAACCTACTTAAGACTCCAGTTTGATTTTTTATTCGTTCTTTTTTTTGCACTTTAAAAGAAAAAAACATATCATCTTAATATTGAAATGTATGCGCACAGCAAATAGCTTACGTTATTTGATGGGTGAGGTGGTTGGTTGGCAGGGTTTTTAACTAAAAATCATCTTAGCTGCTGTTGTATCTGCTGAATTATCATCTTAGCTGCGGTTAATAGTCGTTGTCGTCGTTGCTGCTGTTTGTTTTGTTTATAATGTGTTTCAAAGCACTTAAAAGTCTTAAGGGAATATTTTGTTTTGTTTTTCTGCTAATGTGCGTGTGTGTTTGTTTTTTAAAAAAATAAAGTTGAATTTCATGTTTTTTATTACACTTTTTTTTTGCTAGGATCAAGAGGCGTTATTTGTGTCGAGAGAAAAAGGAAGAAAGATGTTTATTCAAATACATATTAAAAAGTACTTTTTGGTTGGTTGTTGACAATTGTCACAGATGGTTTAATTGTGGTAATTACACATAGTAAATCCTTAAGGATTCTATTTAATATTTTCATCATCTCATACTCATTTAGCAGACTATTTTAATACCCTACGCGACTATATTTAAGTATACCAATCGGTTCAGAATCACTTTCTGATTCGATTAAACTATGTCCCTTCATTTGTGTGGGAATGTAATCGTTGATGAAATGTTGATGAAATTTTTGAGCTCATATTTATATTAAACGTTTTAGTAGTCTTTTACAAAGATCGTCTCAACTTAGTTTAGTCTAAATTTTCGTAATGATCGGGCCTCAATTGAACCTAGTATTCATGCAAAGACGTTTACAGGTGAAAATTGGTTAAAAATACAGACCCATTATCAAAAATAATCAAAATTTTTATATACAATCGTGTAGGGTATTATATGATCGGCTATGAACGATCACATATTTATATTCCTACTTGTTTAACCTAAAACTTGTACTCTTTCTAAGCACACAAATAAAACAAACAAGAACAACAACAATGTTGTTGGAAAATTACTCATATGTATGTGTCGAGTATGAGTACTATTTAGAATAAAATGTTTTTTGGTTTGTCTTTTAAGTCACACAGTGGTGTGTATGTGTGTCATGTCAATTATGAAGTTTTAGAAGGATATTCATACATAAATGGAAGTTAATAAAATAGCTTCTATGTATTTACTTCTATGCAGAAATATATTATATGGCTAATACCACGCCTCTATTGTATAGATTACAATTGAACCTTAAACTTTAATAGTTTTCAAGATATAAGAATTCAAGTTTTTAATTTGCGGAAGCGGCCTTGCCCCGATCAGTAGACCGCAAATGTGCGTATGGATGTCAAAATTGTTCGTGCAAAATTTTAAGATTCCACTTCTAATATTTTCTTAGATATTAAATTTTATGTATTTATTTTACATGGGAGATGCCACGCCCCTATTGCAAGTACGCCCATTTGTTGACTAAAATAATTACATTGGTACTCAACTGCCTACATAATACTATGTTATATTTCTTCAGATATTTTAGCTTAAAATATTATTTATGTGTTATGTGCCTCTCCTACCGGACCTAGGCCACCTATGTTGACTCAAATCGGATGTTCCTTTCAAAAAACAGGAAGACACAAAATTGGTCCCGATAATAAACTGGCTCAAGCAAATATACAGACACACATTTATTCATATACCCAGGAAAAATAAAACGAAATACTTACAAAAGAATTACATTTATGACCACTTCAAAAGTAGCACTAAGTAAATTGGAATTTGGAATCTATTAAAAGGAACATCCCTCCTATGACAAGCCTGTGTTAAATTCATCACTTCTTCAGGTCTTTTTCAGTACTTCCATGGAGTAAATTCTACTTATTTTTCGATTCTTTTTAGCTGAGTATAAATATGTACACAGAGGGGGAAAACCGTGTACAAAAGTACCAAAATTGATGCAATTTATTGTTAACCACGTTTGTTATCATTTAGACAACGGGTGTGTATAAAATTTAGATTTCGGCAAAGAATTGCTGCAATTTTGACATCGTTGAGTTGTCTGAGAATATATGTATATATACTTTGACAACGGATGTTATTGAAAAATTATAAACATTTTATTGTCAAAAGAATATTTGGCACTAAAGTTATGTTGTATAGGGTAAGGTTCGACACAATCACCGGAAAAAGTGTACTCCAAAGCGATATACTATCTAGATTGTATTAAAATCTTACAAGGGGACAAAAATCTCAAAATCAATATAACCTCAGGTTACAAATCTCCCCCCGGGAGTCATAAAGGTATTAACACTGCAGTAAGATGTATTTAGAACCCATTATAGGTGCAATAGAAGTTATTTCGCTCATATCACTATAATGTTAATAAGTTTATTACATACAATTAATATTTTATATGATTTATACAAATGTGATCCATACCACTGTACTTTCCATAATGACACCTTAATTTTTTTTATAATTATTTTATTATTAATAAAATAATTTTGTTTTGGTTTTAAAATCTCTTAAAAACGCACAATAAATCTCATTTTAATACATTCTTATTGTCACACTCTAGTATCTTTCCCTTTACGAGCAAAAAAAGGGTTAATTTTCAAAAATATTTAATTTTGTAGCATAAACCCGTTTTCCCTTTTAACTTGTAATTGTAATTTGTTTGTATGAGTGAAAGAATATATGTACATACTTATGTATGTGTGTATATGTTTAAGTTAAAGTAAACGTTAATGCGTTAATGACTACTGCGTATAATTACAATTTTACTCGTGTAACTTGTTGTAAGTAGACATGCTGCCACTTCTCTACTAGCTGATGCCTTCTGTTGGTTGTTGTTGTTGTTTTTTTGTTGTCTCGTTTTCTGTTTATTATTGTTAAATAGTACATTGTGTAATTATTTATTTTGACTTTTAATTTCAATGGCTATGAGTGTGCGTGTGTATTATCATTTTTATTTACCTGTTAATTTCATTCCATTTTAACCCGTTTTTTTTTGTTTTAATGCTGCTGTTTGTTTTCTTAATTAAGTTGTTATTTGTGTTTGTTCTCTTAATATTTTTTGTCATATTTTCATTTATGTATATGTATGGTGAGTGTTTGTTTTTCAGTTTTATTGTCCTTTTTTGTGTGTTATTTGTTTATTATTTCCCAAAAATTAAGCTGGTTTTTCAGGATTTTTATTGTAATTATTTAATGTGATTTCAAGGGTTTTTGTAACTCTAACGGTTAAAAAAAATTGGACTAATGAATTAACATGTCAAAGTGGGTTGAGATGCTGGCAGAAGTTGGTTTGTAAATTGCCCATTTTCATTGTGTTTTTGTATATTAATAAGTGTGGAAAATTATGAGTTTTATGACAGAATTTTAAGGAAATTTATGATATTTTTAAATAGTCAAAAAAAGGGAGGGACAGTAATGATTTAGGGTAAGTAAGAGATAAAAACTTCAAAAGGTTTTTTATCATGCTTCTCAAGAGGATTTACAAAAAGTACGGGTCAATGATGGAATAAATAAATATGTTGTATGTGAGTTAAAACTCATGTTGGTTTGATTTCTAAAGGCCCATTTGTGTCGAAAATTAGGGACGTCATTTCATTGCCCTACGCATTTTTGCAAGTATCCTTTTAAATCGTGTCAAATTTTGGCACAGATACATTTTTTGTTACCTACGTCACTTTAGTAGGGAGGTTTTTATGCGTTGCTGATGTTTGTAACACCCTACGTAATGTATAAAGAATTACTTTCTGAATAGATTTAGCTTTATCCGTCCATCTGTATGTCTGCCCGTCTGTCTGTCTATCAGTCTGTCTGTCTATCAGTCTGTCTGCACTTTACATGTTGCAATTTTCAATATAATTGGATAACATTTGACAAATACTTTTCATTCGATCCAAGGACGAATGCTATTGAAAATGGTTGAAATCGAAATATCCCAATGAAAGCTACACTGCGCAATCTCTGCTTAATGACAATGTCTTGTTTGATTTGATTTTGATTAGAAACAGCATTTCTGACAATGTTGCAAGGCAGAAATTGTAAGTTGACAGGTATTTTAGAAATTTTTTGAATATTTTTCTGACGACATTGTAAGAACCATGTACACATAGCAATACTTGCATATGAACCACCTCTAATGTTCTAATTTTAATGATTTAGAAATGATATCAAATTTAAAACCAAATTATCGAAAAAATCAAGTTTGATCCACTGCAGTTGCTCTAAACTTAAAACCATATTCAAATGACACAATCTTACCAAACATAGCATAGGCAAAATATAGGAATGAACATACCTTGTCTAAGGAGGGCATTTTAGCAACTCAATAAAATTTCTTTTATAAAAACTCTCCTTTTTCAAGTTACATTTGCTCAAATAATTTTCGTAAATTAAAATCTGGAAAAAAATTCTAAAAAAAAATGAAAATGACTAAAACCAATATTTTTCACATGGGAGAATTTGTAAGCAATTTCAATTTGCACAGAAAAAAAATACACAAAAGAAAAGCTTAAAATAAACAAAAACAAATTGAAATGAACACAAAACTCACACTTTTCAAAACCTTAAACTCACACTCATGCAAACAAACAATCATATGATAAAAATCAGAAATGTTTTAGTATAAAAAATACAAAAACAAATCTCTTATGTAGAAATCAGTGTTAATATGTATATAAGTAAGTTTATATGTGTATGTACTATAGGTACATAAATGTAAGTGGGTGTGAGTGTATTATTATTTTTTTAAATGCACCGCAATCAAGAAACAATCGACACTAGAAAACAAACAAATTGCACTAACACATGCATGTTGCATAAATGTACATACATTTGCATGTATGTGAATGCACACACAGATTAACAAACAACTTTGCTGATGCTCTTGATTGCTTTGCTTATGAAAGGAAACGGAAGACAATACCCAACGATTGAAATACATAGTACACACATACATACAGATGTATGTATGAACATAGAGTTAAAGAATATAAAGATGAAAGGATAACAAGAAAATAGAAAAACAACTGCAGACAAGTTAAGTAAAGTTCAATATCCACTAAAAACTTCGACAAACACACACACACATACACTTCTATTCACAATCTTCCATGTCATTGTTTTTAAGCTGAGAAAATGCACTTGTTTTCCAGTTTCCTACGTGCAGAATGAAAAATCTTGGTTAATATAAAGTTGTTCGTATATGTATTTGTGTAAAACAAGCAATTGTTTAGAGTGTGAGTGTACCACTTATTGGTTACACTCGGAAAACGTTTAAAAAATTATTCCCATATGAAAAATGCAGAAACTAGATTGCTGATACTGTCTGCATTCTTTGAAAGATTCTTCTTCTTTTTTATTCAACTCTTTTTGTTGTAAGTGAATAAGTGTGTGTGTATGTGTGCCTAGTTTACTTTAGATAAGCACAAGCAATCAAAATACACAAACAATTATGTAGACAAACACAAACAAATATAGTAGACTTTACGACGATAGGATTAAGAGTTCTTTGACTGGTAAGTAACCACAGACTATACTAGAGAGAGTACATTTATAGAGGAAAACAGCCAATATATTCACGTTAGTATGTGTGTAGAGTATTTTCCGCATTCTTAAACCATACTGTTCTATGGTTACTTCTCTAAGAGATACATATGAACCACGAATGGACTTAATAACAGAAAAAGATTAATGAATTTTCATTTAACTTCTCAGTTGTCCCTCCTTGAAATCACAATAGTTCAACCAAAGTAAACAAACAGAAAACAAACTTTCATGGCCACAATTTTAGCAAAGATGCCAATTGACTTTGTAGCGTAATAAGTAGGATGAGTGTTTTTATAAGAATTTATATAGTACATACACACATAGCTAACAGCAGCAGTACTGAGTTCTATGAAAATATAGCAAAGAGTTTCAAGTGTTTAAGTACAATTGTGATTTCGTTTTTATACTGCAATTTCTAGGTAACAATTTTCCAATTTCAAACAAAGTGTTCACAATATCAACAAAATAATGAAGACTCTGATGAGAATGATTGTTTTTGCTATTGTTGTTGTCGATTCTAGACTTGTCTATCTGATAGATAGACAATATAATCATCAGCTCCCAGTTGTAACTTTAGATTGGTTGCACAAATTGTTATCAAGTTTCTTTGTGCAACAGCAATAATAACAGCAGCAGAAATAACAACAACAATAACTGCTGCTTGCACACAAACAAAATTATTGTTCCTACTTCGAAACGAATATTTTGTTTGACTTTTGAAATGCACTTTGATAGACAGAAATTATTGTCGGTTTTATAGTCTTATTCATAAACATTTATCAAAGGTTTATGAGTCCAGAAAAATAAGGGCAAATAATTCGTATATTAAATTTCACATATTTGAAAGGACACACATTTTGAAAGGAGATAAAGAAAAGTGGAACATTGAGAAGAAAGAAAACGAAGAGAGGAAACCGTTGAGGAGAAAAACCAGGCCTAATTGCCATGGAGTAAAGAGACGTAAGCGCACGATTAAATCCATTCGAGTTGATTGCCAGTTGTAGGTGAGAGCGTAATAAGGAGATAAAGAAAATTAGAACATAGAGAAGATAGAAATCGAAGAGAGGAGTTGCGAGGAAACCATTGGAGAGAAAGACAAGGCCTAATTGTCATGGAGTTAAGAGACGTAATCACAAGATTAAGCCCATTTTGACAAATTAATGAACGCCAGAAGACGTAGCAATTAAATATTCGACAAGTCAGATAGGTTGCCAATGTCTCTGCCCAGTTAGGATAATTCAAGAAAAGATGAGAAATAGCCTCTTCTTCGTCCTTTTTTGACAACTCTTACATAAATCCTCGAACGGAAGGCTAATGCATCTAGTATGGTTACCAAATTTTCAGGGGCCAGTAACAATCGATATAAGCCTTTCTAGTTGTGGTCTTTAGAAATTAAGGAGATCTTCTAGACCTGCAAGGATCTATATGTGGCTACAGCTCTCTAGATATTGATCATATGTGTTCAAGCGTGACCATCGGTAACGAGCAATATAGTAAAAGTTTTCAGTAATTTGGCTCCTTATTACAGGGAGTGAAACACCATAAGAGAGATCAATTTTCAGTTTGCTAACTATGGTGCCAGCTCTTGCCAAAGTGTCAGCCATATTATTGCCATACGAACACCCGTGTCCTTTGACCCAAGTAAGGGTGCTATTCGAATGACGCGCCATTTCATTGAGAGATGTTCGTACATTAAATTCTAAATGACAAAAACACACCAATTAGAGATTTAAAAGCAGCTTGATAATTGTTATAAATTCTGATATCCTTCTCAGATATCCGATACCTTATCCAGATATCAGATACCTTAGACATTTAAACGCCCTCTTCAGCTTGAAGTACTTATAATATATTGAGTCGGAAAGAGAACTTAAGCTGTGTCATTTAAACTTCTAAAAAAACTAAGTTTCACCGATTTCTGTTGACATACTGGAATATTCAACATAATTATGAGCCCAAAACCTCTATTCAGGGGTTACCGATTTGAACCATAACATATATTTTTGGGTCAAAAGAAAAGTATGTGCTAAATTTCATGAACGTATCTAAACATTGCTACCTGCAGCGTGTGAACAATCTTAACATGGTCATACAGACAGACATAGCTAAATCGACTTAGAAAGTTATTCTGATCCGATTGGTATAGTTTAAGGTGGGTGTAGGACCAATATATTTGTCTGTTATAAACATCAGCGCCAACGCATCATAACCTTCCCACTATATTGGTGTAGAGTATAATTATTTAAAACAAATTGGACATGTTTATCAAAAAAGAAATTAAAGCCAGCCTTCACACGAGCACACAAGATTTGTCAAGATTTTGTGTAGAAGAGTACGGATCGTCTAAACGCAATTAGTAATGAAACGATCACACATTGAGAGCCGGAGAGAGACGGATAGGAAAATTGACAATCGTATGTTTCTCTTCATTTTTTTGAAAAAATTAAAAAAAAACAAGTAGGAAAGTATAGTCGGGCATGGCCGACCATATGATACCCTACACCATGAGTATATTTTTAAAATTTTTACTTTTATAAAATTATTATTTTTTGTAAAGAAACTTTTATGTTGAATGTTACCATAATTCCAAAATATTTAAGCCATTTATTGATAAAAAACTAAAATTTCTAAATGAGGCTTTATATAGGTCAAATATGGGCCGATCCTCGGTAAATTTGGGAAAAGGATATATTTCTAAATAACAGTTAGTTTTGTTGAGTTTCATTGCGATACAAATGGTTACAAGTCAATTTAAGACGTTTAAGTCATTTTTTGAAGGGGGGTTTGTATGGGGGCTAGGGTCAAATATAGGCCGATCCTTACGAAAATCTGCAATATCATTTATACTTATATAAAACTTATTTGTGCCAATTTTTAGAGAGATAGCAGAATATTTGACGTAATTATAGCATAAAAAGTTCAAATCGGGAGGTACGGTTGTATGGGGGCTAGGTGAAATAATGGACCGATTTCAACCATTTTCAATAGGCTTCGTCCTTGTGCCAAAAAACATGCTTGGTCCAAATTTCATCAAATTATCTTGAAAATTGCGGCCTGTACCTTGCGCACAAGGTTTACATGGACAGCCAGCCAGCCGGACGGACGGACGGACATGTCTTAATCGACTCAAAAAATGATTCTGAATCGATCGGTATACTTTAAGGTGGGTATTGGACCAATATTTTTGTATGTTACAAACATCAGCACAAACGTATAATACCCTCCCCACTATAGTGGTGTAGGGTATAACAAGGAATTCGCATTGAATCAGGGAATCAGCTGTCATTTAAACAGCTGTTTCAATTTAATTTTTTATTAGACTTTACATACGTAAAGTTTGATTGTGTGAAGTGCCCTTAACCTTTCACGCACAAAACTAAACCGTTGGACTTTTTATAGGTTTAATATCACCACACACTTTATTTTGACGTATATCGATCATTTTTGATGAAAAACTAAAAAAGTGTTTTCGAAGGATATCACATGATATTATCCTTTCTAAAAAATAATGTATTTTTCTTTGGAAATAACCATTACTTGTAGCTGTGAACTCAAAATAGCACTCGAAATGGAGAAAAATGTAGAAATAATATTGGGACGTATATGTATACGTGAAAGAGTTAATATACTTTCACTATAGTTGTCTATATGGTTGGACAACTCAGCTATACCATTTGTCCTCGATATTATTTTTTTTCGATTTGATACTATATTCATGATTAAAAAACTCAACTCTCTTCTCTGAAAAACAATAAAATTCTCAGCATATCAAACCTCTTTCAGTATCTAGGTCGTCTTGAAGATCTAATTTTTTTTAACAAACATTACACTTTTCGGAATCCTTAAAAGCCCGTTTTAGAAATTTTCTGCTAATTAATGCTTATAACTTAACCATTTTTTTGTTCTTAATTTCTCATAAACTTAGTGAAGCCTAAAAATTGACTATACAATAAGAAAAACAAAATTCACGTGTACTGTCAAGTGTTATTATCTTGTTTATAAAAACTCCTAAAAAGAAAACACAAACAAACAAAAAAGGTGAACTGTCAAAATAAACCATGAAACCCACAAATATCAAAACATCCTTTAGAACATAAAAAACGAAAACAAAATTATTTATATACAATACGATTTTTATGGATAAATGAACAAATTACTAAAATAAATATTTGCTCAAAACCACTTAGAAAGGAAAACAAATATTGAAGTACATAAGTATACAAAACTACAATCATCGGCTTTTTGACATGAGACGTGTGTCTGATTTTTCCCTCTTACAGTTTTCACAATAAAATGAAGTTGTTGCCAAAGTTTGTCTAGGAAATTAAAGGTTTTTGTGAAATTGTATAAAAATATTTTTAAGCTAAAAGGGAAAGGGAGTATCACCAATGACCGAACTGAGCAACACATACATTTAAAGTCGTTAATGGAATTTTGAACACCAGCTATAAACATTAACAAATGCTAAACGAAGCATGTCAGAGGCTATGAGAATCACCAGACCAGACCAAAACCATTTAATGACACGCCCACTTATCAACAATTAGTTTAAGCAAATATATTTATACATACATAGAGTAACAAGTAACAACAAAAATACAATGTTAATGTTACAATTTCATTAAGAGATTATGCATGCAGCATACTGCAGCAAGAGGGTTCAAAAATTGTGTGTAATTTGCGTGCTTTCTACATATGCTTTGTGGTGGCATGGTGTGTGTTTTGTTATTGGGGTTGTTTACAGCACTGAAATAACGTCCTTTCATGACACACACGCGCCTACGAAAACATATTTTCTTTAGCGTGTGATAATTATTTTTCATATGCATGCCACGTGCCTTTTGAGTTGATCAAAAGTTGCAATAATATTTAAAAACATCTTTTACAAGTATCCATTTCCGCATTTTTACGTTTTCAAGGGCTTCCTAATTGTTCAATGATTATATAAAATACACAATCATAATAAATACACAATATTTGCTAAATATTTTCTTTTTGGTTTATTGATTTAACAAAAGGGGTTTGTTACTTTTTGTGATTTTGGGGTAGTATACTTTTAACTAAGTTGTTTGCAACAATATGTTTTTCTCTTTAAAAAACAGCCTCAAGTGCTAAATTAAGTACCCACTTGTTTATGCATTTTAATTTAATGAAGTTGTTAAATTTTTATTCAATATTTTGCCAGTTTGTTGTGCTAGTTACTTAAATTTTCCCATATAAGTATTGCTTTAATGCACCTTTTTCAAAAAAAAAACATATTTGCCCTTTTATTATTTAAGATCAATCAAAAAGTTTACTTGAGAAATTCAAGCATAAAGCGTGAGAATTAGAATTGAAATACCAAACTGTATTTCATATTTTGCAGCTATTCTAGTGAACAGTCTTGAACTAGGTCTTAAACCTACCACTAAACCTACTAAATATACAGGCCTGTCACAGAATTCCATTCCGATTAAAAGTGGAAGCGGGCTGTAGTTTAATAAAAAGGTTTTCAAGACCTATTCGGGTTTAAGTTTTATGGGGCCCAGGTAAAATAATGGACTGACCTCAAGCATTTTCTATAGGCTCCATCTCTGGAACAAACAAATTAAAGATCATGTACGAAACTTCAGTGAATTATCTTTAAAATGGCGACCTGTAGTTTGATTATAAGGTATGCATGGAGGGAAGGACAGATAGACAGACAGATGGACAGACAAATAGATAGGCAGGCAGATAGACAGACAGACAGACAGACAGACGGAGGCAGGACAGACAGACTCAGAAGATTATTCTAAGCCGATTGGTATACATTAATGGGGTATATGGCCAATATTATTGTGCGTTGCATATATGATCGCAAACCCAATATACCCAGTGTTAAAGTTAATTTCTGAAGGTCATCTTATATAGGGAAGGTTGGGTCAACCGATACTCACATACAAAACTGATTTATATAGAATTTTCTGAGAATTTCTGTGCAACAGATTTGAGTTCGCATCATTTATTAAGAATATTGTCGTTTTACTGGTATTTTTTAACCAGTTATGACTACTAAATATGTTTTCCAGGGATCCACTCTTATGGAGACTAAGTAAATTTCCACTGTCTATCTCTTCCCGGGTCTGGTCTCTTCTCAGAATCGAATAAGGACCCACAATATATATGCTTGTATTGCTGTATTGTGTATCCTAGATCAATATGCCCTTACATCTTTTTTGGTGGTGGGTACAAAATTTTAGTGCTCACAATCCACATAATAGAGTCCTTTAAGCATATACTATCTTACTGAGCACTCAGGATGTAAGAAGTTAATTTCTAATACCCTTTCAGCAATGGCTATTAGAAGTAAAGTGCTTTTTTTCCTGGGCTATATAGGAATTTCGGAATCCAGATGAATTTACTAAAGCATGGACATGGTATAAATATTATCAGGTCTTTTTTATATTCATATCTTTCGTGTATATATTTTATATATTTTTAACCTTAAGGATGTTTTATATATTTTATATAATTTACTACAATTGTTTAGGATATTTTCCTTTCTATTACATTAAATTTACAAAAACTAATGGCTTGTATTTAAATTGAAACCCTCGAACTTTAGTATTCTACATAAAATGTTGCTTCAATATAGACACAAACTCATTGCCACTTTTCTTCTTGCTAATATTAAGTATTTTTGTTGCTGTTGTACTTAATGGTTTCAATAACACATAACATATCTGTCTGCTTAAGTAGAGATTTGTCTTTCCGTTTTTATTACCATTTTTTTTTTTTTGTTCTTTCTTCTATCCAATGATTTCTTTTTTTTCTGTACAAAACAACCACCATTGCATCCATTTATAATGGCCAACACTTAATTTCGTTTCACCCACACACAATGTACTACATACAAACTGATTTCGAAAAAGCCAACAACCATCGAAGCAAAACGACCAAACAAGTCAACAAAGCTGTTTGTGGTAATAGAGCTATTTTCTGCATCATACTCAATTTATACATTTACTTTAAATGTACCTACATACAACAAAACATAAATTTATTAGGGGTTCTAGAATCTAAATTATAACTCTGTTCTCACTTTTTGAAGATAATATTTAGATAATTTATGCAAAATTTATCATATCAGTATGTCAAACATAACACAAATCAATTCGAAAACTTTACAGTAAAGCTTTTCGAAATTGATTTTTACAATATTTCTAGAAATATTGCAATATTTATGATACCATCCTAATATTCATACATACATATACATATTCATATGTATGTAAATAACTAAGTACAAAGACAGCAATAACAATAATAATGATAATACACAAAACATTTATATTTGCTAAACAATCGAATAACCCAGCAAAATGTTTATTATTTAATTTTAAAATATTGTCATCCAGGGACTGCACTTTTAACTTTGCATTTCGATATCACTTATTTCTATATCCTAGTTTAATATAATTGATCTTTAGAACATTCATATACCCATCATTATACCCTACACCACTTTAGTGGGGAGGGTATATTGGGTTTGTGCTGATGCAGAATCATTTTCTGAGTCGATTTAGCTACGTCCGTCCGTCTGTCCGTCGGTCTGTCCGTTCATGTAAACATTGTAATCAAACTACAGGCCGCAATTTTGAAGATAATCGAATGAAATTTGGTACATGATCTTATAAAAAAATGAAAATGATTAAGATCGGTACATTATTTCACATAGCCCCCACACAACTGTACCCCCCGAATAGGGCTTGTTAACATTGTAATTAAATTACAGGTCGCGATTTCGGAGATAATTCAATGAAATTTGGCACATGATCTTCCATTATACCGTAGATGATCCCTATTGAAAATGACTAACATCGGTCCATTATTTGACCTAGCCCCCATACTTTGTAATCAAACTACAGGTCGCAATTTTGAAGATAGTAATTCAATGAAATTTGGCACATGATCTTTTATGGTACCGTAGACGAAGCTTATTGAAATAAGTTAACATTGGTCCATTATTTCACCTAGGCCCCATGGAACTGAACCCGCCAAATAGGACTTTTTAGTTAATAATTATGTTTAATATACTCGTATCTCGACAAAAAGCCAAGTTCTATACTAGTCTTGATGACCCTAATGAACATTATAATTATAGGGTCTCATTTAGATATCCTTAAATATCCACAGTTTTATTAAACAATAAATAGCTTTAGTATATGTGAGGCAAGGTACAATTCAACTTAAATGCTTTATTATGAAAACTAAATCACATTTTATTCGTATACAGGTGTAGGGTATTATATGGTCGGCCTCGCCCGACTATAACTTCTTACTTATTAATATATTGATTTTGTTATTTCGTTTGTAACATATCGAATTATTGGTCATAGACCCACAAAAGTATATATATTTTGGGTCCTTATTGAATTCTAAGACGATCTTGTCATGTTTGTCTGTCCGTTAAAAGCAAGATGGCGTACGAACAGAGGGAAATTGTCAACAAATATTTCCTATAGGTGAGGTGGTCCATGTTTTTGCATAGTCCTCATACAAAGGGCACCCGAAAAACAGGAATTCGAAAAAAATAATTTCATTTGAGCCAAATTCTCTCTACCAAATCGTATGAGGATCAGTTCACAATTGACCTTACCCTTCATATAAGTTCCTTTCCAAAAAATGACAATAACGCCCACATGAGTCTAGCGCTGAAATTCCACCGAAATTCTACAGAATTTTACGAGAATCACTCCATAACACCGTCCGACAAAAAGAGAAAAAATTTCGTTAGACAAAATCCGGATGATATACGTCTGATGCTATAAATTTAAGGGAAAAAATTTGCGTTTTTAGTTTTTCATTTCGTGATCCTGTGGCCTTTCAAAAGTTTTAAAAAGAACATTTTTAAAAAAATATTTTAAAATACTTTTACTAATCAAACAATCAAAAATAAAATCAAATTTGATTTTATTTTATACCGCTATGATGAAAATCTGTCAAAAATGCCTTTTAAAATTCTTTTAAAGTCCTTTTGAAAGGACACAGGATCACGAAATGCAAAACTAACAAAGCAGTTTTTCTCCATTAAGTTTATAGGTTTAGACGTATTTCATCCGGTTCGTGTCCAATTTTGAATGTCGGGCGGTGTAATGGACCCTTCTCCCCACTAACACTCTCCTGAGAGGGCCTTAATGAAATTCGATAAATATAAGTTAATTAATTAAGCGAAAATCTCTATACCGAATCTTAAGAAAAAGGGTCAATAGAACGTACCCTTTAGAAAATGGAAACACGATATTGGAAAACATAAATTTCTTTGATAACTCATTACGGATCCGTATCTTGGGCATCTTCCCAAAACTTTTATTTCTATATAAAAATGTTGCTGGACTCATTTAATACATATACATATTACATACACACATATTAAGCTCGTATACCAATACTCCTCATAAGCGCATAACAAAACATTGAAAGCAATTTTCTCATTTAGCCATTTTCTTTTTCTTTCTATTCTTTTAATGCAAAAATATATTTATTGAAATTGCGTTTAGAGAATTCTATTTCGCTTTTGTTTGTTTTGCCCTTTTTGGAAAAAAAAAAAACAGCAAGTCCCAGGGGTACAATGTGCCAAGCAGTAGTTCAGCTTTAGTTGTTTGTGGTTTCGTCGCAAATATTACAGTTGGTTTAAGTTTAGCCATTAAGTTTGTATGAGTTTTGTAAAGACGATGGAAGATGTGGGAGTAGAACGTATTAGAAATTTTGATATTGGGGTATTTTAGCAAAATCTTTTGTAAATATAACAAAAGCTTTACTATTTTACAGTCATGGATTTTGTAGGATTTTGTATTAAATTAGTACAAGTAATTGGTTGAGTATTTTAGTTATATTTCGTTTGTGATTATTGTTCTGTGATATTTTGTTATTGTTAATGGTTAAAAAGGTATTATAGTTTTTGAAGACGCATTTTCTTATTTATTTTGGATTATTAGAATTTTATTGGTAGTTTTTTTTTTTTCTCTATAATTGCTTTGCGAAAGAAACAAAACTGTTTCATTACTTCAAGTTACTGTTTCTGATTTTAGTTTCAAGTGTAAATTCATTTCAAGCCAAATTCTATTCGATAATATATGAGAGTAAGAACTTAAAAAAATATATAATAGAATTATAAAGTTCAAAAAAAAAAAATGAAATCTCCGAAATGACACTGAAATCGGTAACGGGTATGAATACACTGTTAAAGGTTTTTTAAATAGCCAACATAGCTCCCCGACAAAACACCGATAATGCTTAATACTCTTATATTCATATAGAAATGTAATAACTAGCAGTTTACATCTAAGACTCCGCTCGTCTCTGATACTATGGTCGAACTCTGAACTCTGATCTTATATGATCTAATTGCAGTTCCCCGTAAAACTCTTTCTCTAGTAGAACGCACAAAAATATATCGATTGACTGTCAGTTCGTCCCCTTTTTTAGTCCGCCAATGTTTTGTCCTAAAATATTCATGTTGATGCCAAAGTGACTCTAAAATAATTTAAAGACTCTGGCTTTTTTATTTTTTTCGCATATAATTATGGAGATTTTATTTATATGAAAGGTACCACGCCCATAACAACTAGGCAGCAGCCCATATTCACACGCATGTGAATGTGTGAATGAGGACTCTTGCTGTTGCAGTTTCTAAAATATATGATAATTTTACTTGTGCAAAATTTGGGGCGTATTACTACTACATTTTTCCAATATACCCATTTTGTTATTACCTTGAAATAGTGGCTAATGCAGTATATATAGGCGCGGCATCTCGCTCACATGAATACAAGGAACACTTGTATCTTTCGACAGACAGAGATTCTATGGTTAGAGGATAAGCCATCCATAGACTTCAAATAAACATATGTACATACAATGAAATATTGTATTTGATTATTTGTATATTTGTATGAAGTCTATAGATGGTTTATGTGTTTGTGCTGATGTTTGTTACACCCAAAAATATTGGTCCTACACTTAGAAGCGTCTGTTAGAAGCAGGATAGAGTCCAAACCGAAAGAACTAGAGGGATGAAATTTTACACAAATATTACTATCTACCAAATTTTATGAGGACCGGTCCGTAATTAATCCCACCCTCCATATAAGGTCCCGCTCAGAAAAAGAATTTAACGTTCACTACTAGCATAAAGCGCTGAAATTCGACACAAGTAAGTTTCTTGTGAGCACATATCTCTGTACCAAATTTTATGAGCATCAATCCATAATTAAACCTATTGACTTTAGAGCATATTACTGGCGTGAAAATGAAAGTCTAGCTATGAAATTCGATACACAGAATTAAGTTTCTTAAAAGCCAAAATCTCATAACAATATCAACTTAATATTGATAGGAGAGCATTCCATATACTGCATACGGTTTGATGGTTAGTATATGATCCTTCGTTTTCAAATACAACACTCTTACTTGATTTTAATATCCATCAATGCTTTGAGAGGAGATATTAGCCACTAATACCAAAACATTTATTTAAATTCTTTTCATAGTAATTTAAATTTACAAGGTAATACTTTCCTGCAGGAAATGCAACTATGTATCTATTAGAACCAGTTTATTACTAGTACTAATATATAAAATAAATATATATATATTATATAATATATATATATATATATATATATATATATATATATATATATATATATATATATATATATATAATATATATATATATATATATATATATATATATATATATATATATATATATATATATATATATATATATTATTATATATATATAATATATATATATAATATATATATATATAATATATATATATATATAAATATATAAAATAAATGTTGCAAGTAAATACATTACAATTTCTAATTAAAGTTCAAAAAAATTTCTGGCTCTTTTACACCGTCCGAAAAAAGGGAAAAAATCGTTAGACAAGTACCGGATATAAGTATACGTCTGATGCTATAAATTTAAGGGGAACAATCTGCGTTTTTAGTTTTTCATTTCGTGATCCTGTGTCTTTTTAAAAGGACTACAAAATTTTAAAAAGTAGATTTTACAAAAAAATATTTTAAAATACTTCTACTGATCAAACAATGAAAAATTTTGTGTCAAAGAAACAAGAAGAGTTGGGAAATATTTTATATTATTATTAAAATTTTCAATATTATTTTTTCAAAAAAATTTAAACAATTTTTTTATTTATACATCTTTTGATCCTGACAGAATAAACTAAAAATAGCACAAAATATTTTACAAATCTTTTTGTTAGCTTGACATCAAATTTGGCATTGTTTGATAAGTAGAAGTATTTAAAAAAAAATTTTAGAAAATTGTACTTTTTAAAACTTTGAAGTTCTTTTGAAAGGACACAGGATTAAAAAACACAGATTTTCCCTTAAATTTACAATTTCAAACGTATGTATATCAATCGGTTTTAACAATTTTTAAATTTAATAGACAATAGGGAGCTTTATGCAACTGGACCTAAACACTCATTCACTATTTATCACTTGACTTGAAAGGAAATTTTGTCCATTTGCTTACAAAACGTTTGAAAATTATATTTCAATAATTTTAGAAATATATCTGCAAGTGGGGACCTTCAACTCCTTCGAGAACTCGTATTATATCATATAAATTCTAAAGCTATTTGTACTAGTGTCTGAAGTTCTTGTATTATTACTACTAGAATTAAAACAATTATCGCTTCATTTCCTGCAGGGTTTCCAAAGATTGTGTTATATTTAATAAACATTTTTTTCATACAATGCTAAAAGGTATAAATTTTAATTACATGATAAAATGTAAAAAATGAAATATTTCAAAAATAGCTAAATTCTATCCATTAAAAAAATAAATTTTCGCAAAAATTTAAAAAACTCAAATGTATTAGGTTTTGATAACAAGAATTCATAGATATGTTTTATTAATTAAAAATTCAGTTTCATATGCACATATTTGTGCATTCGGTAAACAAAAGGTAAAAAGGTAAAAAAAACTAATTCATGAATATAAAAACTAAAAAATTTATTTCTCCACAGAGTTGTGGGGAGGTTGTAAAACAAAAACTAAACGTAGAATAGAAACAAAATAATATAATTTGCATTAATCCATAAACAATATGTTTCTTTTTGTAAAAAAAAATATAAATTTCGGAATAAATTATTACAAATTAGAAACTATAGTCGATTTGTAAAGATCACTTCGAGGACATTTTTTTATATATTAATGGTCTGTGCAGGACGAGTGTCGAACATCTATCCCCCGGACTAATACATACAGAATAAGTAACCAAACTAACTTATCAAAGTTTGTGAATTCATATAAGGACTTCGACGATGATGTCGAAGTAAATTCATTTGTTTATGAAAGATATTAGAGATTTTTTATTAAAATTAATAACAATTATACTTTAGCAATCAATAAGACCCATTATAACGTGACTTCCAAATATTTGAAGTGAGTGACAAAAATATTTAAACTAAAAAAAAGCCAACTGACTAAACATGAGTATTACATTTACTAAAGGCATATATTACAATTTCACTTCTATGTAAAATATGCAAAATATTCTATTTAATTTTTTCCATTTTAAAAACATACGCGAATTGCAAAAAAAAATAAAAAACCAACTAACAATGAAGAAAATTTCTAAATAGCCTACAGAGGTAGGTGTACAAACCAAAAAATGCTGAATATATATGGAATACCTGAAATGGTATGCTCGTTGAATTTTGATGTAAAATTTCCATTTTTTAGTTTTCTTCCTAGTATTACCATTTCTTTTTTTATTTTGGTTTGTTCTGCAGTGGCACTCATTAAAATTGATGAATACTAATATGATGATGAACAAAAACAAAAAAAATGACAAAACTAAACAAAACAAAAAATTTCGGTATAAATTTCATATGTGGCACAAAAAAAAAACAAAAACTTAAAAAATCACACACAAAAATTCTAATAAAAAAAGAGGACATCATCATACATTCATTTCATATTTCATTTCAAATAAGGACATGCAATACAGCTGAAAAAAATCCTAAAAAATTCTACATCATAGTTTTTTTTTTTTTGAAGGATAGAGGCTGACAGTACACATCTATGTTTTCAGAAGTAATCAGTAGCATATAAAAAAACAAGTACAAACAAATAATAGAAATTTTAGAGGGTGGAGCCTGTCTAATATATGAATATGATTTATAGGATTTTTCCTGTCATATAATGGAAAAAAATATATTAAATGAACAAAAAAAAAAAAAAAAACTAACAAAATGTTATAATTTCAAAAATGGTTGCAAATTTATTTATTAATAATCTTCGGTAGTTTTACCCTACACCACTATAGTGGAGAAGGTATTATTTGTTTGATCTGATGTTTAAAAAATATTGGTCCCACACTCGCCTTAAAGTATACTTTTTGGCTCATAATCACTTTCAGAGTCCATTAGGTTCGTCCTGCCTTTGTGTCTGTGTGTGTCAATTCAAATCATGTAATTAGAAAAAGGTTGCAATTGTTGGAACAAAGTTGTCATTCACAAGGATTTCCTAAATAACCAGTTCATTGTCACTTGTTTTACATAGGTGCTACTCAGAAAAATCTATTTGAAAGTTTAATAGGCGAGGATCCAGCTCAAGCATTTGGGGGATAAATTTTACTTTTATAATTATATTAATTTCTTTTTTTTTTCCTCATTTTTATATTTTGTATGAAAAATTTTTGGAGTTGGAGGGGGGTGGGGGTAAATTCCCTTTTTCCCATACCTTGGATACGCGCCAGATATAGGGTATATAGATATAGTATATATAACTGGAATATCAGAGAAACTTATTTATCTGATTATACAAAGCAATGTCCATGCTCGCTGCTACGTTCTACACAAGGGCAAAATATCTGGACCTTTAATGGTCTATATTGGAGTACAAAAACGATGTGTACTATTAGCTCTCCTGTTGCTAGTGGTAATGAAAGTTGTTCTAAGCTCCAAAGAGAACAAAATACTAGGAAACTGTCAATACCTGAATTAGTTTGGCTATGCTGACGATCGCGAAATCTTGCACAGATTCCGCGATCTAAATAGGACTACGTTGGATCTTTAGAAAACAACGAAACATACACGACTTAAAATTAAGACTCGAAAAACGAAAATCCTGATCATAGGTGTCAGTGAAGCCGAACATTTAAGAGTAGAAAAAACATTTTTTGAAAATTTTCCAATTTCTGCGACCTGGTTCGCAAGATAGGTAGTGATGGAGGTTCCGATTTGGATGTTAATAAAAGGATCAATAAGGCAAGAACAACCTAATGTATATTGGCCCCAATATGACAAAGTAAGAAGGTCTCCTTCTCCACAATCTTGAAAGCAAGTGAACAGTTGCCTGAGAAAAATAATCCGCATATTCGGACATAGAACCATTTCAAACTTGGAGCTACTATCACAATCTGGACAAAAACCAATAGCTACAGTTATACGTGAACGCAAGTCAGTGGATTGGTCATACTATGCGCAGGGATGATGATAACGTGCTCAAGCATGCATTAAGATGGATTCCATTATACCAGTCAGGTCGGCGAGCTGGCAGACCACGTAAAACATGGTGAATCATATGCATATCCTGGAATGAATTAATAGCTATCGCAAATATCATACAACTCTTTTATTCGACAAAATAATTTAAGTATTCGGATGGAGTTGACTTCCATGTATTTTGTATTAGATATAGAGAACTTACCCACGCAGCCATTCCTCTGCGGAGTTCTGTTGTTATAACGGCAACATCACCGAAATTTCTCCAAAATATTCATATCACCATGCAACAGTATCTAAACGAACATTATTTTCTCGTAATTGTGATTTCATCGACATCCTATACGTGATAGCACATCTCCAATAACTGGTACAAAACAAAGTCCATAACTGCGAGTCGATTTGGCTATGTCCGACTGTCCGTCCTTCTGTGTGTTCATGTAAAGCATGTGTACACGCTACAGGTCGCAATTGTTCAAGATTATTTGAAGAAATTTGCCACATACCCTTATTTTCGCCCAAAGACGAAAATAGTTGAAATCGGTCAATTTTTTCGCCTACTTTCCATACTAGCTTACTCTTCGAACAGTTTTTTTATTTTAGCTCATAATGTTCTCTTATGTGAGCAAAAATCGGCAAAACTTTGTTTTATTAAAGTTTAAAGGACAATGCCGTTTTTTGCATTGATCGGGCCTCATTTGACCCTAGCCCCCGTAAAAACTCCCCTTCAGAAATGACTTGAAGATCAAAATTCACATACATCACTTGTTAGTTTCATAACTGTTTTCGAATTTTGTACACAATTTTATAATTTATTTCTTCAAGTGTATATCCCTCATCGTTTTCAAAAAAATCTACTAAAACGATCGTATATCATTTTAGACTGCCATCGCCATAATAAATCAATTCATTTTCTCTTTTTAACTTAAAAAATTTCGTTTAAGGCTTCCACAATATTTTACATAACATTCGTTCATTCATTCATCTCTTGCTAACTCTTGCATAGAATTTTTCTATACCAGAAAATAATTCCTCAAAAAAAAAAAAAACAAAAAATGGCAAACTGCCATAGATAATGTTGGCTTTAACAGGAAAAGGAAATGAAACAAAGTCATATACATATATATTTCATTTACAAACGCTTTTTTATGTACTTTAATTTTTTTCTAACCACTTTTTAACTTTTATAAAAAATAGCGTTTTTTTCATATTTAGTACCTCCCAAAAAATAGAATATGTACTAACGTGTCTTCGAACAATAAACCAAAGCGAAAATTCATGTAGCTTGGCTATACATATACATACATAGGTTTTCTTTTGATTTTTATTGTACTATTCATATATATTTAGAATGTTACAGGTATTACCCTTCTGTTGTTATATTTTTTTATCCACAAATTTCAATTCCTTTATTATCATATACTGCCTCCGCTTTTATTCGTTGATTAATTGAGAAATGGATTTTTGTAGTCATGGAATCTTTACAAACTTTTTTGAGTTTATTATGGTTGTACGCTGGTGGTGGTGGTGGTGGTGGTGGTGGTAAAAAAGACATCTAAACGAAATTAAGCTTAGAATACGAGAAACAAATATTGTAACACTTGTTTGGATTTATGTCCTTTATTCAGTAATAAATTACTTTTTTAATGTTGTTTTATTTCATTAAATGAATATATGCGAATTAGTATTTAAAATATGCACAGCAATAAGAAGTTATTGTTATGCTCTTCATTGGGCCCTTTAGGGCTGAACATAGGCCGGATTATACAGATAATTCAGCATACCAGAGTCTTTGGAGGGAATTGAACACACAACGCCTAGACGGACTGGACAGGAGCCCTCCGGGGCACCAATAACTTTATTAAGCATTTATAAATATGAGGGTAAGAAGATTCAAACCGTCAGTTTGTCTGTTGACCTAACAGAAATAGTCCAAAAGGAAAAAGCTAGATTGTTAAATTATTATCTCTTGAAGCAGTTTGTTTGGTATTGAAAATTTACAGTATCGGTCGATACTCATATTTATAAATATTTATAAATGCTTAATAAAGTTATTGATTGTTTATTGTAGGAATTTTGTATGGAAAATGAGTGTAATAAACCTAAAATAAGCGATTAACCTCCTTGTGAATTCGGGTTAGAATTTATTAAGGACCCATAATATCTTTTTAATGGTAGGAATAGAACTTAACTTCGTTATCAAACTAATCTAATAACACAACTAAATATCGCTACAGAGATCGATCAACTTTATAGAAAGATGATGTATTATTGAATTCCAATATAGCTTCGATTTTCATTCTTCTGTGGTGTTTTACTTCACATGAGGTGAAAGGCCATTAAGTATAAGGTCAAAGGCAAGTAATGCATTACAAAGTGTTGCACAAAGTTGTCATCTGCATGTCCGCAAAAACTTCCTTGCAACTTTACTACGATTATAAACACACAATTTCAAGGATTTAAACCTTTAATGTTTCAAGTTCCATTTCAAAATGTCCGATTTCAAAGCCAAAGTTTTATCTTTTTTCCGCTCTACAATTTAAAACAATCTGTTGCTGATTCGAATAATCCAGAATAATCCAATGACTTAAAAAGGCATTGTTACTTTTATACGCCATCAAATTTTTCATGCCAGAAAACTAAAGATTAACTTTTGTGTAAAACCCCGAATATTTCAAAATATATTATGCAAGCGCTAAATGTACGGCTTTTTAGTTGGTAAGCGCTTTTTAAAGCATCTTGTAAATTTTAAATATTAGGTGAAATATATATTTATACTCTACACCATCAATGGATATCATACGTTTGTGCTGTGTGAGTAACGCACAAAAATATTGGCCCTTATAGTATACCGATTTAGAATCGCTTTTAAGTTGATTATGACATGTCCGTCTAAGTCAGGCTTGCCACAATTTTTTGAAAATTTCCGCCCAAAGATAACTAATTGATATCGGTCTATTATTTCACCGGACCTTTCGATTTGGTATTTTTAACAAAAATACTCCGATCTTTTCTAAAATCAGCGTATTCTTTTTAAAACGGATCTTTTTCATAATCGGTCCTTATTAGACTTCACATACAATCAAACCTTTAGATTTGGTATTTTTAACTCAAATATACTACAATTTCTTCAAAAGTCAACACAACATTGCAGCACATTTATTGCATGATCGATACTTATCCTCATCCAAACTCTCCTTTGGGACGTCAATACAATGAAATTTGACACCAACTCCCATAGAAAAAATTCCATAAAACAAACTCATAACTGCTATAGGGTATTATATGATCGGCCATGCACTAACATACTTTCGCAATTGTTTTATTTAAAGATTATAAAAACGTCTTCAAATATCTTTACGTAGTTTTTTTTTCAAACTTTGTTAAGAAATCACCATTCCAATAAAATAATTATTGACATTTTTTCACGTGCAACTTATTTCATTTTCGAACTGAATATAAAAGTGAAAAATTCACACTCAACGTATTCATGCAAATGTTGTTGTTTGTTGCCTTTTTTTTCTTGTTACAGCTTGCTGTTGCATTGTTATTATTTGTCACAAGGATGACGTTAAGGACGTTGTTGCTGCTAAAGACTAGAATGATGATGTTGCTAAATGATGGAAGCAAAGTGGTTATTTTTATATTTACCAGCCCGTTGGCATTTTATTGTTGTAAAGATATTTTTTCTCATATACATTTTTTTTTTGTTCGCTAAAACTTAACAATCCTGCACTGGGGATTAATGCCGTGATAATACTGAGTTTGGAAAATTCTACTAAACGTGGCAGAAAATGAAGGTGTTTAACAAAAGAGAGTTGAATGAAAACGGAAATAATAAAAACAAGTTAACAAATGTTTATAATGCCGTTTTGTCTGTTTGTCAATTTGGCCAAAGTGGTTTTTCGCATGTTTTACTTTAGACAAAAAAAATCACTAGAAAACATATTTTCCAAGAAAATGAAAAGAGCAATTTTTTAATGATATAAAAGATGGAAAGAGTAGAAATGAATATATGAGTGTTTAAAAATTTTATAAAGAAAAGTGGTCATTTTATAATAAATGTTGATAAGAAGACTTATACATATTTTAATCACTTAAAAGTGTAGTTTACCATACAACAACAACATTCTTATTCTATACATTTAGCTATCATTAAAGAAAATGTTGCACAAACGAAGAGATTTCACAATAGGCGTAATGTTGTTGCATATAAAGTGTATTTATTATTATGTTAAAAAAAAGTGTGTAATTGTAGGTGTACAACATTAAACATTTCCACTAGAGTACCTTTACATTGTAAACAGCACTTAAGTCATCTGCGTTGCCATTTAGAGAAATACAAATGAAAAGGACATCTTTTTTAATTCTTTGCAAAAAAAAATAAAGCTTTTAACTTAATTGAACTTTATTAGGGCGTAAATTAATGAAAAAAAATTACAAATTTCTATTAAAGAAAATAATGTCTGCTGTTAAAGGTACAATAGTTGTATGTAAATGTAACCCATGTGGCACATGGTTTTACAATAAAGCATTTATTTTAAATTGCTTTCAAAAAATCAATTTAAAGTTGGGATTTATTTGAATACAAAATGGCACACGCACAACATTCCACAAATGTTAATTTACTTGGTTAGTTGAGAGCAGAGCAGATATTTAAAGGAATGTATTTTTAAAACAAACAATTCTTGGTTATATCCTCAATATCAAGAATGACCTTGCATCTATACGTTGAGCGTAGGTCTTTCGGTCTGATGGGGCTTTCCAGGATGAGACTACGCATACTAGTAGCCATCCTGACAGGACACTGTGTTATAGATGCGCATGCAAGAAGACTAAAACTTCCATACAACAACTTTTGCAGTAGTTGTCAAAGTAAGGATGAAGAGGAAACCGTAAAACATTTCCTCTGCCTTTGCCCTGCCCTGTCAAAAATCAGGAGTGAGTTTCAAGGCAGACCAATATTGGATTAGCTTTCGGCTCTATAAAATATATATAATAAGATAGAGTCGTTCATTCGTTCCTCTGGCTGGTTTAATACTATATCAATCACGGACATGTAATGTCCTAGAGGTTTTGGTTTTTCTCTTCGCAGGATCCGTTACAGGGTATCACAACGGGACCACTAGGACCCAAATGAGTCGGTCAAAGCGCCGACTGCATCAACAAGCTAACCTAATAAAACCTAGTTATTTTCTCTCATATTGTAAGACAATATGAAAAAAAAAACATTTTGAAGCGAAATATTTTTTAAAAGTCTGACCTTGGACTATAACATTATATAAAGTAATCATTGAACTTGTATAAAGTCAAGACAATACAGTATTCTACAGAGTAGTCTATAGAATACTCTTTGGTCTATATTCTGTAATTTTTTAGTTCAAATTATAATTATCAAATTTATAGGTTACTTAATTGTCAAGTTAGTCAGTCAACAGACATTCCTTATATATATACTTTCTTTCAACAATATCATTATAGATTTAATAAGAAATTAATTTGTTTTATAAAGAAAAATTGTAAACGAAAGATTTCTGTCAAACTCATCCACATTTGCGTCAGTTTTTTAAATTATTTGATTTGATTTTTCAATCAAGAATGCTGAGGCTCCACCTAACTAAAACGGAAGCAGTTTTCTCAAGTACTCGAGCTATCTAATCTCTTGCCATAGTAGTCTCGTTGGGGAAACACAGAGGTCATGAGCTAGCTCAACCTACCCCGACAATAATGTCGCCCAACTACTACTAGATGGCTTTGTTGTTTCGGCAACAGCGCCTAAAGGGACGATATAGTAGTCAGAAAACTCCACCTTGTATACCCAATCTTTGCATTATCAGCTCAAATCCAACATTTTAATAATCCTTAGTCATGCTCTGTAATTTGGACCGCTCGTAGTATCTAAGTACGATAACAGAAAATTATATTTCACCGTGTATTAGTATTTTAACCAAGCCTCTCTTCCTGTCCTGTGGGTAACTGGCCATCTGTTGTACCAGATTATGTGTCGCTCTGGTTAGACCTATTTTCAATTCATCTAAGGTCTACCCAAAGATAGAATTGTCAACACCAGTTTATAGTCCCGAAGTCTTAAGGTACTGGTAGCATCTCTTAACCCCGGAATTGCAATACATCATGATGTGACACTTCATTATGGAAACATGCCCCGGGGGGTACTAAGATAAAAGACAAAATAAATTTACATCATCAAGGATATACTGGAGTCTATACTTTCAGGGATTTTCCGACAGCCATAAGACAATTAGAGCGACATCGCCAGATATTTTCCATAACCGAATACTCATCCAGTGGCAAGCTCCGCTGATAATCGGCAATAAAAGAGGTAATGAAAGGAAAGTTCAAAATCATTCAATTCCACGAGGACCAATAACAAGAAGGATAATTTCCACTCGAAATAATAAGGTCCTCTGAATGTAAGATCTGAAAGTTCGTGGTTATCATGATGACACGTATTCGTATTCGAAACTGTATTCTAAATAACTTCGTTCTTAGAAGGATCGAACTAATCCGCACACAAAATTTGACTATTTACAGCAAACAAATTTTTTTGTAAATAACTTCAGATAAAGTTTAAAACATTACATTTCTTTAAAACACTGCCTGTTCCACCAGCACCAGGAGTCATCCTTCTGACAATTGCTTTCAGTTTTACACCAGCTGTTTTATTCATTGTTCATCATCAACGCATACAAGACATCAAAAAAAAAAAGTGCGCAAAAAATCATCTTTTGTTAATTTCTTTGCTGATTTTTTTACAGCTTTTTCTGTATTATTCAGTTATTGTTGAGAAAGTCCTTTCCAGGCGTTCGTTCTTTTCTTCGTTCTTTTGTGATTCAACATTGTTGTCATCATCATTGCCAACCTTTTTTCTCTTTCTTCCTTTTTTAATTTCTTTATAGTATTTTTTTAACTTTTTTAATTTTTGTAAAGCGCTTACACACATCATAATCAAAGTTTGTTCTAATTCAAGTGCTTTTTTTCTTGATTCATCTGCCTTTTGTTGTTATTTTCGAAAAGTGGTGGTGGTAGTGGTGGGCACCGTAATTTTTACATCAATCAAAAGTGAAATTAAAATTTCATTGTTGTTTATGATTTTTTTGTTATTTCTTAATTTCAACATTGATGTTGTTGAGGTTCAATTCAAAGAATTTTATGACGTGTGCTAAAAAAAACATGTATGGAGGGAATCCTTTTGTATGTAATGAATTGAGCAGTCGTCTTAAATGAAAAAGGCGTATTTTATATTTTTTTTTTTCAAAAAACCGTGCATTAAGAAAACAAAATATGTTTTCAAGATTAACTGACAATGTTGGGTATTTTCTGTAATTATTTGCTTAAATACTAAAAACCTTTTAGTTTTCTAGGCAAATCTCTGTCTGCTGTACAATTAATTTGCATCATTTAATGCAAACATGTAGTGCTAAAGATTCGATAACCACCAAACTCACACTGAACAGAAGATAACTATAAAAACATTTTACTAATTGCTTTTCTAAACACGCTATCTAATTGGACTCCTTCTCTTCGTCCAAGCCTCTATCGATGTCTATGAACTCTATTATATTTACTTGTGTATATTTAAACATATGAATGTCCTTTCACTCTGTGTTAATGTTGTATGTAATCATATCAGAGAAAACATTCAATCATTGAAATTAAGTAATTAATGGTCAAAACATTAGCCATCAAACCACCACTCTATTTGTTGTTGTACCAATACCAACTCCTCCCTTCTCCACCCACACTCCTTAATAAACAAACTTCAAAGGCACTCAAAACAAAAGCACAACATTAGACGAGTATTTAAATCCCACCAAAACAATCCACCCAAACAATTTTGTTTGAAATGAAATAGAAATAAAAAAGATGTGCATAAAATCAACAACAAAACTAAGAATAAAACGTTAAACCCCCATTTAAAACCAATGCATTTTAATAAAATGAAATTTATTACCAACCACTCATTCATCCTCTGGCATTTCTAAAGCATGTTCAGCTCTATACTTTATTTTTTCTATAGCTACCAAGGAGTGATTTTTCTATTTGTGTCGTTTGTTTTATTCTTTTCAACTCCAGATTAAACCACAAGAATTATAACAATTTTACACGTTATAGTGGCATAAGTCATTTCAGCGCAACGAAAAAAAGCTTGTTACCCATAACGACCAACCGTCATTTGGAAATCTTAATCTAGTGACATGGTCAGATAGAGTAAATGCATGTCTTAACATATGTCGTTTAGAAAACAGAGTGAAAAACGCAACGATGACAGAGTGTGAGTTAGATAGATAGATGGGCAAGCGGAAGTGCTTACTTGCAGTGGTAAGTTATAAATACAAACTTGTGGTTTATTTTGTGTTGTGTTTCGTAGAATTTCTTGAAAGTTAAGAATATATTGTTTTAATAAGAAATACATTAGTTAAGTTGTTTTAAGTTTTAAACAATTGCAAAGTTAAAGCTCCGACTGAAGCATCCATATTTATAATGTTAACAATTTTATACAATATTTACTCTTGGAAACTACGAAAGATTAAGGATTCACCTGATAGGCCTACATTAGCATTTTCTTTACTGTTTTCATTCATAAAGTTCTGAGTGATTTTAAGAAGATTTCTTTTAGGGTCTAAAGTAAATGGAATTTATAATAAAAAGTGAAAATTTTAACCCAAAAACCAAAGTATACATTTCTGAAGGACAGATTCCTTCTTAATCTGAAGCTGGCCTCAAATCACTTTTCGAATTTGAGATATTGTGCCATGAAGTTTGAATTTTTTGACTTATTTGAGACGTTATGATTGCTCGAAGACAACTTTAAACATAAAACATTGTATATCATCTGAAAGATCATTTTGGTAAATGGAATTTATATAAAAAGTAAAATTTTTAACCCAAAAACCAAAGTATACTTTTCTGAAAGACTGAGTTCCTCTTAATCTGAAGCTAGTCTCAAATCCCATCTGGAATTTGAGATATTGTGTCCTAAAGTTTTAATTTTTGGACTTATTTCAGACGTTATGATTGCTCGCAGACAACTTTAAACATAAAACGTTGTATATCATATGAAAGTTCATTTTGTTAAATAGAATTTATATAAAAAAGTCAAATTTTTAACCCAAAAACCAAGGTATACATTTCTGAAGGACTGAGTCCCTCTTAATCTGAAGCTGGCCTCAAATTACTTTTCGAATTTGAGATATTGTGCCATGAAGTTTAAATTTTTTGACTTATTTGAGACGTTGTGATTGCTCGAAGACAACTTTACACATAAAACGTTGTATATCATCCGAAAGTTCATTTCGGTAAATGGAATTTATATAAAAAAGTCAAATTTTTAACCCAAAAACCAAAGTATACTTTTCTGAAAGACTGAGTTCCTCTTAATCTGAAGCTAGTCTCAAATCACATCTGGAATTTGAGATATTGTGTCCTAAAGTTTTAATTTTTGGACTTATTTCAGACGTTATGATTGCTCGCAGACAACTTTAAACATAAAACGTTGTATATCATATGAAAGTTCATTTTGTTAAATAGAATTTATATAAAAAAGTCAAATTTTTAACCCAAAAACCAAGGTATACATTTCTGAAGGACTGAGTCCCTCTTAATCTGAAGCTGGCCTCAAATTACTTTTCGAATTTGAGATATTGTGCCATGAAGTTTAAATTTTTTGACTTATTTGAGACGTTATGATTGCTCGAAGACAACTTTATACATAAAACGTTGTATATCATCCGAAAGTTCATTTCGGTAAATGGAATTTATATAAAAAGTCAAATTTTTAACCCAAAAACCAAGGTATACATTTCTGAAGGACTGAGTCCCTCTTAATCTGAAGCTGGCCTCAAATTACTTTTCGAATTTGAGATATTGTGTCCTGAAGTTTGAATTTTTTGACTTATTTGAGACGTTATGATTGCTTGAAGACAACTTTAAACATAAAACGTTGTATATCATCCGAAAGTTCATTTCGGTAAATGGATTTATATAAAAAAGTCAAATTTTTAACTCAAAAACCAAGGTATACATTTCTGATGGACTGAGTCCCTTCCCTTAGTCTGAAGCTAACCTCAAATCTCTTTTGGAATTTGAGATATTGTGTCCTGAAGTTTAAATTTTTTTGACTTTCTTTTGACTTTAAACATAAAACGTTGTATATCATCTGAAAGATCATTTCGCTCTAATAGTACAATAAACTTAAACATAATAATATCATCCGATCAAATTGACATCGTTAAGAAGAATTAGAAAGTGTTTTTGGGTAGATGCAATATGGCCAGTTAGGTGTGCATCCTATACAGTATTAAGCATAACTCCCTCTTCACTGTAGTAGTTCTGGTTGATACTATTAACAATGAGTTTTGGGAGCCTTTAAGGAAAATATCTCGAAGAAAAAAGAAGACATGTCGGATGTTATGACCTTATTTGAAAGCTAACAGAATAAACTTTTACAAATATCATGGCGCTGTTACAACGTCTGAACAAGTTACATTTTCTCAAATAAACGATATCTATAATCGAATATTTGATAGAGAAAATCTGAAGTCAGATTCGGATTCTGCTGCTCAATCTTTTAGAAACGTCTTACTTAGTCTAAGAGTTTCAACTTATTTTAAAATTGTGTCAGACTGTGTAATTCACCAAGGTCTTTGTGAAAGAGTAAGTAACAATGATATTGTACAAATAAAATCCATATAGGAACATGCATTACCACCGGGTGAATTTCTCCCTGAAGCAGTTTACCTCAGGTGAGATCAATTTCTATACATTTCTAATATTTTACGAAACAAAGTCACTTTGTCCCATTCAGAAAATATTGTAATCATTATTGTGTTCGCGGTTAATAAGTTCAAGAAACTCAAAGTCCTCTTTCATGACAGACAGAGCTTTATCAGTTGGGATATTCTGTACCATAACTGGGGCTAAGTGTAAGATAATTTTCCATAAACGCTGTAAGGCATGAAAGTAAGCAAATCTTATACCAAGTATTGACAAATTGAAAACTGGTGATTTGATAGGTTACATGACGCATTTGGTAGATCCCTTGAAGTTATAGTACCGAACCGGAATTCGAGGACAAATCAGGTTTGCTTCGGAAGCGGGTCCAGTCATAACAAGTAAGAGTGTTATATTCGACTATGCCGAATCTTATATGCATACCTACAATCAAACTTGTATGCTATACTCGCATTTTAAGCCAGTAATGTAGGTTTAAGTCAATTTCTAAAGGGGGCCTTATTTTGGGTCAATAATGGACCCAAGAAACTTAATTATTTCGAAGTTCAGCGCTCTACTTGTATTTTGAAGCCAGTAGTGAGCGTTAAAGTTATTTTCTATATAGGGAGGGTGTTTATTATGGATCGATTCTCATAAAATTCATTCGAGAGATCTTTGCTCGTAAGAAACTTACTTTTAACGAATTGAAAAAACAGATTTGTCTACTCATAAGAAACTTAATTGTGTCGATGTTCAGCGCTCTACTTGTACTTTGAAGCCAGTAGTGAGCGTTAAAGTAATTTTCTATATAGGGAGGGTGTTAATTATGGATCGATCCTCATAAAATTTTGTCGAAAGATATTTACTCGTAAGAAACTTACTTTTAACGAATTTCAGCGTTAAACTCGTTTTTAAGTCCGTAAAAGATGTTAAAGTCAAATTTTGGACCGTTTCTCATAAACTTTCTAGACTTACAGACATTGCAAGATCGTCTTTGAATTTAATAAGGACCCAGAATATATATACTTTTGTGGATCATATGATGAATTCAATGTGTTAGAAACGGAATGACAAAATTAATATACTTCCTATTTTTTGATACTCGGTATAAAAATGCTGGAACTGGAGCAGCTATCTATCTGTGACCGCAACTTTCTGAATGTTAGCTATATCTTCGATTAAGGTTAAAAATAATACACAGTAATAGCTACGCAATTTCCAAAAAAGTTATTTTTAATGTAATATACCTTCTGTTTTAAAATAATATACATCAGTCTTGTAAACCAACCGCCCACAAACAATCAAAAATTTCTAAATCATTAGGTTAAAAATAATTTTGGAAATGGTAATGAGACTCTGAAGATTGAACAAGAACAACTACTCCTCCTCCACCTTTACAACCTAAACTAACAATATATTAACACACAACTTATTAAAGATATTTAGGCTGACTTTTTCACTGCCATCATTTACTTCCAACGCAACAATACTCCCCCACTTTCTAAAAATAAACGACTGTGATTCTTTAGTTCTTACTCAGACCATAATTTTCAACTTCAGTGGGTAGACATATTAAAACAGTCCCTTAGGGCAACATTTCATATTATTATTCTTTTCTGTTTTTTTGCTATTGAACTTGTTGTTATTGTGTGTGCATTTGTTTTAGCTCATATTATCACATCAATTCTGAAATTTTATATTTTATGTAGAATATTTATTTAGCTTTCTATTGTTGTTATTACCGACACAACTGCTATTGCTTTTGTTAAAGTTGTTGCTGTTTTTTTTGTTCAACTTTTGAACGTTATATTATTAAATGCACTTTTAATATTCTACTCTTTTCCTTTGCTTTCAACAATTCAATATTCATTTTCACTTTACCCTTAGCTTTGAAATGTAAACATAACCCAGTACACATTTATGGTCTGATTTACAAAAATCTAGTTTATTATGAAATGGTTTAGGATATTTTAATTTTGGTTTAAGATATTTTAAGATTATTTCTGAACTAAAAATGTGTTATTGCGACTATTTTTCAAAATTAAGAACATCAACTCGATCACAAGCTTTGTGTGTATGTCTTACAGTTATATTTAAGCCCTGGATAATGGAATTGTTGAAACCACTTGAGTGTTTCTCATAGAATTTAAGTATTTAAATTTACATATAAAAATGTTTGCTGGGTTACCATGTGCACACTGACAGGGAGAACAGAAAAAATATAACAATTATCACCCTTAAATGGTACTTATGCAAATAATGAAAAAGCAATGAATTTTCAAAATGTAAACTAATCTTTATATTTCGCCTATGTTGATTCATACCTTGCTGGTTACCACCAGACTTCCCCAGTCCACTAGCATAACTCACACACACACCCTCCAAAGTACTCAAAATGTAGACATATAAAACTGCAAAAACCACATTGATGTGATTTTTTATTTTAAATTGCACAAGTATGGTAAGCAACGCAACACAAACGCATATAATTGTCCTTTTAACCCAGCAAACATTTAAGTATGTAAAAAAATTATTTATTACGTTATTAAAGCTATGGGTTTTAATGCGCTGGGTTTACAAAATAATTCGTCCTGAAAACCATTAAATAAAGAATGAATGAAATAATTTATTGGTTTGAGTTTTTCGATGAATTGTTGTTTTATTTCACTTGTTTTATTGTTTTAATGAAAAAGTTTATGTTTCATTGCTGTTCTAATACTGTGAAGTGGGGGAGCTGATTGTAATAAAGTTCACAGTGAATTGCATTTATTTTGATTTAATCTATTGGAAAATGTTCTTGTTTAAAAATACTTGTTTTATTATGAAAATTGTGATATTAAAAATAATTAAAATGTGCAAATAGATAGACAAAATTTCTAAGAAAGTAAGACCTGTTTGAAAAAAACAATTAAGAGTGTTATATTCGGCCATGCCGAATCTTATATACCCACCATCAAATCATTCATGTTTATGTAGAATTTTACTGATGTACTCACATTTTTGGGTCAGTAATAAGTCTTAAAGTCATTTTCAGAAGGGGACCTTGGTAAGGTCAATTATAAATCCATTTTCATTAAATTTATGAAAATGATTTTATTTCCTATAAAACTTTTTTTATGTCGAATTTTATTGCTTTATATATGTTATGAGCAGATATGAGCATAAATTTAAGTTCTCATTAAACATGTTTGTGTTGAATTTCACCGCTATTGATACATCTCTTAGCGATAAAGTTATTTTCTGAAGGGGGCATTATAATAGGGATAGGAGAAAACCTGAACCGTTATTCTTACTTTCAATAAAAATCGATCCTTGTAAAATTTGATAGGGAGATTTTGGCTCGCACGAAACTTGTGTATGTAGAATTTTGTAATAATGAGCGTTGAATTAGTTGTCTAAAGGGCACCTTATTAGGGGGTTAGATAATAATGGACTCATCCTCATAAAATTTAAGAAAATGATTTTAGTTCCCATAAAACTTTTATATGTCGAATATTATTGTTATTTATATGCTTCATAAGGTAGATATGAGCATTAAAGTCGTTTACTGAAAGGGACCTTATAGGTGGGATAGGGTCAATTATGGATAGGGTCAATTATCCTTATAAAATTCTACAAAGAGATTTATGAGACCATAAAACATGTTTGTGCCGAATTTCACCGCTATTGATGCTTCTCTTAGCCAGTTATGAGCGACAAAGTCATTTTCTGAAGGGGACTTTGTATGGGGGGTAGGGTTAATTATGGACCGATCCTTATGAAATTCTATGAAAAGATTTATGTCCCCATAAAACATGCCTGTGCCGAATTACAGCGCTATTGATGCTTTTGTTAGTCAGTTATTGGCGATAATGTCATTTTCTAAAGGGGGCCTTATATGGGGGCTAGGCGAAATCGTGGACCGATATTGCCCATTTTCAATACCAAACAAACTGCATCAACTATAAGTATCTGTGCAAAATTTCAGCTCGCTAGCTACTTCCGTTTGGATTCTATCGTGTTTTCAACAGACAGACAGACGGACGGACATGGCTAGATCGTCTTAGAATCTAATAAGGACCCAGAATATATATATTATATATAATATATATTATATATATATATATATATATATATATATATATATATATTATATTATATATATATATATATATTATATATATATATATATATATTATATATATATATATATATATATATATATATATATATATATATATATATATATATATAATATATATATATATATATCTTCTTTTTTGATGGTGGGTATAAAATGATTTATCAAATTTCACTTTTAGGTTTATTTTCGTTTTTAATTATAAACAACTAAATTTCTGAAAAAGTCTTTAATACAGGTTAGGGATGAATGTGGAGCAATCCTATCGGGATCTCAGCATTTATAAGAGAATTGGGGCATTCAAGTCATTTTCAGAAGGGATCTTTATACATATATTGCGACTGGGATCAAATGAGGCTCGATAACTACGAATTTAAGGTAAAATTACCCAACACTCGTTGAGGCGTTTCGTTTTTCACTTTTCAAACTTTTCACGCTCTATAAGCTGCAACTTACACAGCATGCGTCATTTTAATCTTTCTTTTAATACTTTTTAAAACTATTACCCAAAATTTTATGTTTTTGTTTACATTTTTAAAATGTTTCTTTCATTATTCAAAATTCAACCCTGATCAGTTACCGACGTGTCAAAAGTTGAAAGTTGGTGAACTTTTCGCGGCAGACGCGTTACAAACTACAGTGTGTAACTTATTAAATGAAAATGCTTGTGAAGAACTTCAAAATTCAAAATACAATCCTGATCAGTTACCGATGCGTCAAAAGTTGACAGTTGCTGATCTTTTCGCGGCAGACGCGTTACAAACAGTGTGTAACTTATTAAATGAAAATGCTTGTGTAAAACTTTGTTATGCCAAGTTTTTGAGATATAAACATATTTAATATAATTATAAACTCAAATGTCCTATTGAGAGTGTTCTGTTGGTGGAGGCTTAAACTAAAATTAGATAAATTTTATCTATTTTCCTGTCAAATTTCTTTATATTATCGTTAAAATTGCGACTAATATCCTAGGTACAATCATTACATACACAGTCTATCAGACGGACAAAATGTCATGCCGATTCGTATGATACGTATCCACAATATAGAGATTTAGGCTATAGTGATACTGAACCGTTGGACCCATAGTACCAACCCCTCTGAAATCTGTTAGATATTTTCCTGAAATAATCTATAACAGTTTCGATTGTAGCCAATTATGTATAGAATCACTCCAAGTATCTAAATCATCTGATTCGCATCATAGTTGATGTCAGTATTTTTTTAAAAAAGTCGATTTACTTTTATGTAAAACACAGTCTGATAAAAAGAGAAAAAAATCGTTAGACAAGAAGCGTCTACGTCTGATGCTATAAATTTAAGGAAAAAATCTCGTTTCGTGATCCTGTGTCCTTTCAAAAGGACTTCAAATTTTTAAAAAGGTACATTTTTCAAAAAATATTTTCAAATACTTTTACTAATCAAAAAATGTCAAATATGGTGTCAAGCCAACAAGAAGAGTTGGGAAATATTTTGTATTATTTTTATTTTATACTGTTAGTATGAAAATTTTTCAAGAATGTCTTTTAAAATTCTTATCCTTAAAAATCTATTAAAATTTTCAATATTATTTTTTCCAAAAAATTTTAAGATTTTTAATATATCTTTAGATCCTGACAGAATAAACTAAAAAATAAAACAAAATATTTTACAACTCTTTTTATTAGCTTAACATCAAATTTGGCATTGTTTGATGAGTAGAAGTATTTTAAAGTATTTCTTAAAAAAATGTACTTCTTAAAACGTACAGTCCTTTAAAAAGAACACAGGTTTTTGCTGGGTACACTGGTGGTTCATTCACAAATACATATTTCCACACTGAAAATAATCCATGCTCAACTTTACGAAAAAAATAATTCGTAACTTCTATTTTCGTAATATTTACAAAAATTTCGTGTATAATACGAAATATTATTTAATAAAACCCTTTTCTATTTTTACGAAAGTACGAAAACCTTTCGTAATATTTTTCTCTTTAATTTTAGACAAATTAAATATAATGATATTAATTAAATTATCATTAAATAAAACTACAACATTTTTATAAAATTTAAGAATAAGTATAATATTATTCGCGAATTATTTTCTTAAAAAAAAAAAAAATAAAAATTCGTGTGGAGAATAATTTTGAACTAAAATTACAAAAATTATTTTAAAATGAACAAAAATATTTGCATAAATTAATATTTGGTAAATTTTACCATATTTATTCAAAATTTACTTTTTTCAATTTATGTAAATTAATTTTTCAAAGATTATTTTGCATTATACTAAAATATTTCGTACAATTTCGTATATATTACCAAAGAATTTCGTGGTGCGAAACAACGAACAATTCGTACAATGTACGACATTTTTCGTATATATTAGGCATGGATTTTTTTCAGTGCATATCTATTTTGGTGTTAAGAATAAAAATATAAAAATCATTAAAATCAAATATCTATCTTATAGTTATTTGTGTACTTTTTCCCTCAACCAATAAAAACTACAATTAACAACATTTAAAAGCAACTACAAACAACACCAGCACCACCCTCCAGACAATAGAAACACATTCTTGGCTTTAATAGGTAAAAATATAAGCTAACTACTAGATATTACTATCAATTTACAAAATATATATAGATGTAACAACCACCTACATCTTCATCACCAGCATAGTCATCATCACTCCACAAGATGAGTATGACAAAAAAACAGCAGTTGGTAGTTAAAAGTTGTAAACCGAGTCAGTCAAAACAAAAAATCAAGATAAAAATACGAAATTCAATCTGTCAAAAAATAGATTACAGACCAATTATGTGCTCTTTAAGGGTTGCCATAATTTACAAATTTATCTCTCTCTCCCTGCACTGGTTTACTGTTTACAATATGCCATTGTCATATAAATGATGAAGATAATAAATACACAACACAAACGATGATAATGATGTTGCAAATGATAATATTGAAAACAAGTATGTAGTATCTCAATGTGAGTTTGCTGTTAAAAGGATACTTATTATATTTAAGAGTAGAGTCCAGTAAAACCATTACACGTACTCTATACACATATGTATTAAGGAAGTGTATGAAACTACCTCCCCTTTAAACACTTTATGTAGAATTTTTCCAATGAATTTATAAAAAAATGTAACTGTAAAGATATACAAACGTAAATATTCATTTAATCAACACCACTCTGTGATATTTCCTTCCTTCCTTCCGTTCAACTTCACACAACTAGCAACCTGCTGTCTTTATACTTTCACCCCTCCGCCCAATACTCTATAATACAAACAAAATACGGTTCAATTTAATAGAATGAATCTTTATTTTGTTATCAAAACAACTACAAGAGAAAATAGCTAAAGCTTTTGTTCGTTGACGTTTGTATGTATGTATTGTGAGTTAGTTCGATGAATAGATAGATAGATGATTGTGATATCGAGTTGATTTTCAACATTTCACTTGAATTTTTGTATGTTTGAGTGAGTGAGTGAATTTATTAGGAAGTGTGTGAGAGTATAAAGCTAAACGTTAAACTAAATAAACCAATATTAAACTTTAGTTGTTAACTTTTGGTGTTCTAGTTTTTAGAAATATTTACACCTGTTACTTTAGAAACGGTTTATTTTTTTCGTTGTGATTTTTAGGAAAGCATAGTTCACTTTAAACTGCAGATTTTATGTCAGGCAATTATAGATGCATGTTGACCCTGTAAAATGTTTTCAAATTTTGTTAATGTGTATTGCAGGTAATGTAGTTATTTCATACATTACATGGTAATGAGTGGTCATTATGAATAACTTTAATTAATTTTTTGAACAGAATTTGTAGCCAATTGTTTAAAGCATGTGTCTTATAAGGAATTAGTTTGCTGTTCTACCCCTATTCGATATTAGAAGTTTTTTTTAAAGAAATATTGATACTCGCATTTATGTAAAAATCATTCCAGATAGAATGATAAAATAACTTGTTTATGGAGCATTAATACGAGAATAGATCAGTAAACATAAGAAGTAACTATAAAGATAGTTTTAAATCCGTAAAAATTGGATAAGCATATAGTTTTTTGTTGGTCATCGTCGAACAAAAATCACCCAAAAATTAACTACTTACACTTTTCTCCAATATTACTTGCCCGCTAACCAGGTAATTAAAGATTTTGCTGGGCATGTAAAACATCTACCAGTGAACACTTTAAACACTTTGCCCGTGGGTTCATTTAAGCGAGTTAATAAAATTTCTCAAGAACTCACCAAAAAGCAGAAACAACTGTTGCTTTGAACCTCAATTTCATCCTTCTCAAAAACTCAACTAGAAAACAGACGTTACATAACACCACAAATTCCAAGAGGCAATACGCTAAAGGTTTTCACATTATAAAAAGCCTCTACGAAAGAAATTTCTGATAATCGTTTAAAAATGTCTTGTTTCATTTCATTTCTTCAGTGTTTGTGAAGCATAATGTTCGTTCATCCTGAGAGGATTTTTTTTTAGTTTTTGTTGGGCAGCTCTTTCTTACTATCCGTAAAATCATTTTTTTATTTTAAAGGGACTTGAGTTTTATGATTCTCAATCAATTAAGAATTATTGATATTTACAACAACCGTTCATAAGTTTGAACTACATAAATGATCGCCTAAAAGTTTTACTTCCGAAAAAAGTCTCAACATAACTGTACATAATGTGTTTACTTGGGCAGGGTATAACCCTACATCACTATAGTGGCGAAGGTATTTAGCGTTTATGCTGATGTTTGTGACATCCTAAAATATCGTCTCAAAAACACTTACTGAATCGCTTTAGCTATGTCCGTTTGTCCACCCGTCCGTCCGTAAGTCCGAGTGACGCTACAGGTCGCAATTTTTAATATAATTTCATAGAATTTGGCACATACTCTTCTTCTGGCCCAAGAATGAAGCCTAAAATGATTAAAATCGGTTCATTGTTTCGCTTAGCCCCATACATCCGGACCCCCGAATTGGGTCTTTGAGCTCATAATTATTTAAAATGTTCTAGTATGTCAAGAAAAACATAGTTTAATAAAACTCTAAATGACATTACCGATTTTCGTAAAGATCGGGCCTTATTTAACCCCACCCTCCACACAAACCTCTCTTCATATAATGAATTCGAGTTCACTCACTAACACTAATAACACAATGAAATTCTGTAAAATGACTTCAATATGAAGTAAATATACCCTCCCAAATAAGCCCTCTTTTAGAGGGGGCCGTCATATGATGACCCTACACCAGGGTCCGACTTTATATGACCGTATTCCGAAAGATATTAATCGTTTATTTCAGGTTCAATACGCACATTTTCCATACAAAATTCCTACAATAAACCATCAATAACTTTATTAAGCATTTATGAATATGCGGGTTAATTATTTAGTGCACTTGTTTCAAAAGTTTTAACAAATTTTACTTATAATCTCAGCAAGAAATAACTTTTACTCTAACCCCATACTAATTGTACTCTAACAACACAAACTTTGATTTCTTGTCCTATTTCATAAAACCCTCCACCGAAACTGAAGATATTTATCAAAACAGTCAAACGTTTAATTTTTTTCTCTTCGCTTCATACCCTGGTAATTTAAAACCCTAAAGATATGAGTCGTTTGATAAAGCCATATAAATATAAAATGATTTGAAAATAAAGTTATTCCAATCATTTATTATAAAACCACACTTCTATACATATTTTGGCAATTTTCGAAAAAATTTAAAAGCAAAAAGATTTTTTAATAATTTGATTAGATTTTTATCTTGAGGGAAATCATTTTTTTTAACCTAAAAATGTTTATCCATAAATATCTATATGACACATTGTATAAGTATGTGTTAAGTATGTTAATTTGATAAATATGATTTAGGTTTATTAAACATTATTATCATAAATACATGTGTGATGGAGGTTTGTTTTATGAATTTATCATTTTGTCATTTTCTTTCAAAAACAAACGGCGAAAGGGAAAACTTTCTTGTGTTCTTGTAAATGTTATAATTGCTAATCTTTCAATTTCACACTTGGTCGCGCTTGGTTGCCTGGATTATATTTTATTTATTTATTTTTTTTGTTACTGTGCATTGGAACAACAATCTGTTTAGATTGATGTCTTACTGTGTTTAAGTTTCTGAATGGTTGCTTAATTGGTTTGTTGGGTTGTTGACTAAATTTTGATTTTAATTTTTTATATTTTAGTAAATCTTTCTTTAGTTCAAAATATGGCCATATGTATTAATAATAATGCTATTCATTCAGGTAAGGTGCAAACCGTTAGTGGGTAGTTCAAGCATAGATAATTCAAATTTTGAATCACTTGAATGAAGCGTAATCATTTCACATACCTCTAAAGATACGCTAGTTTTGAAATGTTAATATTAAAAGTTTTTCGACACCAATGCTTCCATCCAACAAAATCTTACCCGGTAAGTAGGCAAGTAATATTAGAGAAAAGTGTAAGTAATTACTTTTGTGTGAATAACTAGTTATTTTTGTTCGACGATGACCAAAAACTAAGTAGTTACAAATGTGCTTACCTGATTTATCCGGATTTAAAACTGACTTTACAGTTAATTTTATATTTATGTCTATTCTGTATATTCATATGCTCTATTAAAAAGTTATTTTATCTTTCTATCTGAAATGCTTTATCCAAAAATGCAAATATCAATACTTCTTTAAAAAACTTCTAATATCTACTAGGCTAAGAATTAACTAATTCCTTATTAGACACATGCTGTAGACAATTCACTACATTTCCTATTCAAAAAAATTAATTAATGTTATTTATAACGACCACTCCTTACCAAGTAATGTATGAAATAACTACATTACCTATAAAACTAATAACCAAAATTTGCAAAAATTTAATTGAGCAGTTTCCCATTTGTTTGTTGTGAGTAGTTTTTTAATTAGGAGATTTGTTGAAAACCCTTTATATAGCGATATATCAATGTAATTAGTGTCCAATTATTAGTGGATCAGTTCCTTAGTTTTTCCACCTGTTAGGGATCTGATATCAAGAATATCATCTCTCCTATGAAATGGGAATCGAATTTTGGTGAATATCTGGCATTAACAATGGAAGCATATCTGCGATTCACTATTCTCATAGCATGCTCTATATTTGTTAGAATATGTTATTGAATTTTTTATAGTTGTGTTCATAATCCTATGTATCAACTAAGATACGTATCATACCAACGTCGAACTTTTTTCCAGACACACTCATCTAGTTGGTGCACCATTATTTCAAATGGTTGTAAGATATAGTGGGGGGGGGTTGTGTTTATTATGTGTTTGTGCTGCTAACAGCTACAAATATTGATCATACACTCAACAATTGACTTAGCTATATCCGTATGTCTGTCCGTCCGTCCGCCTTTGTGTCTTCTGCGCACGATGCAGGTCGCAATATTCAATATAATTTGACCCAAGGACGAAGCTTATCAAAAATATTAATATCGGTCCATCATTTGGCCTAGCCGGTTTTTAGGTTCATAATGTCTGTCCGTTCATTTTTCTGTCAGTCCGCCATTATGTCTATGTAAACCTTTTACGCACGGTAAAGGTTTCAATTCTAAATATAAATTGACCGAAGTTTATTAAAAACAATTAAATTCGGTCCATAATTATGTAAACTGTTTATATATCTTTACTTAACCAGCTAGGCTTCGTTTTATGTAATTATAAATGTTACTGCCGAGTTTCGTAATGATCGGGCCTCATTTCGTTTGTATGGGTGCTAGAGTCAATCGACTTAAAAAAAGCTAAGTTTTGCCTATTTAACATAATTATGAGTTCAAAATCCCTATTTGACCGATTTTAACCATTTGGTATAATTTAAGGTGGGTGTAGGACCAATTTTATTGGATGTTAATTAAATTAAGTTATCAACTATTTATACGCTACCTGACTATAGTAAAGATGGTAATATGCGTTTGTGCTAATATTTGTAATACATAAAATATTAATCCCACACTTTCTTACTTGTTTTAATTTGCGTGAAAGGGTTTTACATGCGTTAAGTTAACTTCCTCAACTTCTCTTATAGCAGCTTCATTTGCTCTTTCATTAAAAATCACCGCCGAGTGACCTGGTACTAATTTTAAGTAAAGCTTTTCATTTATGGCTATCTCTCTTAATCCAATAAGAATTTAGATTTAACGATATCAGCTGATATCACATCTACGTGATATTACGGACTTCCTCCCGGAATCAGGTGTTTTGAGTAGGGAGACTATAGGGAATTAAAGTTTTCGAGCTTTCCATGCAGATCTAGTGCTCTTATGTTGCACTTGACTTTTATAAAAAGAATAAATGTACCTTCAATTAGAAAGTATTTCAATCTGGGACTTCTATAAGCCATCAGTGATCGAGCTCCTTGGATGTATAACTGTCCTATATGTCCAGTATATATTGTTGAAGTGTTCTTTTGGTCAGCTCACCTAGCAGTTAAAGGCTTTTGACTGTAACTGCTTTTAGTTTGCATATAATATATACATTGCCTAAAGTAAAATAATAAAATAAAATTTGAAATTTCAATTTTCCTAAATCATTCAACAATTAGAAAAGTTTGGTGTTAAAACTACACTTTATATTATTATAATGACAAATAACCCCTAATTTCAATAACAAACGACCCTCATTTAAAATAAAAGAAAAAAACATTTTATTTTAAACTTTTGCAATTTATTTTCAGCAATATTCTACAAATTCTATTGTTTGCAGTTTTTATTGTCATTGATTCTTTTCACTGTGTGTGTGTGTATGTGTGTAAATAGTACTTAAATACATTATTTTTGTTGTTTTGGGCATGTTTATTTTTTGTATTCTCATTGTATTGTTTATTTATTTATGTTTGTAACCTGTAATTTTCACACCAATATCCTTTTTCGTCCAATGTCCATAACATATTTTTTACACCATATAAACCGTCTGGTTAAAATGTTTTACATTTTTTCCACGACTTTCGTCAATTTATTTGCAATTCCCATTAAATTGATATTATGAAAGTATTTAACAATCAGACAAATAGCAGTGACAAAAAAATAAAACAATAACAAACATGAAAAACAGCGTGAACATAAAAGGGAAAAAATCATTTGGGGCGTATTTTTTTGCTGCAGGCGTTTATGCAACATTTGTATGTACACATGTAGTATGTGCAACATACAACATTTATTCCCAATGTCAATAAAGTTAAAGGTAACAAAACTAAATATTGTTAAACTTTTATTTTTTTATGTGTTGCTGCTGTTGTTGTGTCATGATACTCAATTTGTTGTAAACCAAGGAATAAAAAAAATATGTATTGCACTGTTTAAAAGCTTGTACATACAAACCGAATGGTTGCACAGTGCGACGAGAAAGAGAATACATTTTATTTTCAAATTCTACAGTATTGAGTGGATATATACACCAAAGATCAACGATAGTTCAACGATAGACTTATAAAAAGATCAAAGGACTTGAAGTTTACTTTTTATATAAATGTCCCACTTTATTACCTCATCAGAGTACACTTAACGATAGAATAAAGATGTGCTTGTGTGTGTTTTTACCATTCACCATTAGAAAAGATGGGGGTTATATTGATTTTGTCATTCTGTTTGTAACACAAAAGTATACATATTCTGTATCCTTATACGATCAAGACGATCTAGCCATGTCTGTCCATCCGTCCGTCCGTCTGTCTGCTGAAAACGCAATAGAGTCGAAACGGAAAGAGCTAAAGAGTTGAAATTTTTCACAAATATTTCCTTTAGGTAAGGTTTGCATGGTATTGAATATATCGGTCACGATTTCGCATACCATGTTATTCACATATATAGGTGAACGATTGGAAGATCGACGCATTGGTTTTTGGATATCATTTATATCACTCATACTGCGGAAGTTATGAGTCTGCTCAGGACGAATGCTTATTCTTGAATGCTTGATCGACATCGATACTGGCCTATCTAGTTTGACAGGTCATTAATAAAATGCTGCTCCATCGCATGTCTTAAAATACTTTTAAATAGTATTCATCTTATTACTTAGATACTATGTACGAATTTCGATCATTGTTAGTTTACTTGCCAAATATTTAAGGATTTTTCTTTTCAATCAACGCACTGTGCACTACACGTATAATTACAAGGAATTGAATTGTAGATTTAAATAAATTTATTATTTAAACTAAATATGCCTGCCGATTTTTTATAGGCAACTACTTATTGCTAACTGTACTCGTATCTACTCACATAATATCCTGCTGTTATTTAGTCAAATTATATGTTATATCGTTACATGGCTTAAATTTGTAAATTTATTTTTATTTCGAATGTTTAAATGTACGGAAGGAAGGCTTTTCTTAAAATTTAAATATTCATAATTGAGAATAATATTTTAAATTTACAATATATTCTTAAATTTTTAATTAAAAATAGTCTTGCAATGCAATATATTGTACATTTAACTATGGGCAACTTTGTGTCAAGTAATCTGACTTTTAAAATCGATAAATAATTTGCATCAATATAAGTACTAATATACTTACAAATTTTCACCTATATTGGTCAAAAATAGTCGGAGTCAGAGCGAGTCAGTCAGTTGGAAATTTTGGTCATATAAGGTTTTATTCAAATCAGTGTAACCTTTGACATTTTAACATGATGGTTCCTGTTAGAGAGGACCCTTTGGTACTTTTTCATTCCTCAAAAGGTATCTTTTGAATTTATAAGAGAGGAGAGATTTTTGGTACATTTTTGTTCCGAAAGTCCTTTTTTATTTGTTTTAACTTACTCCGGGCTCTTCATGCTTACGTTTCTGTTTCTAGGTACAAAACCCGATTATTGGTTTTTATTTCCTCAGGGCCCTATATGCTTAGTTTCAAGTTTTTAGGTTAAATATTATAGGTACTTTTTTAAATAGTACTTTTTATATGTTCTATAATATAGAGCTAAAACCCAAGATTATTGAGAGAATATTTTGATACTCTTTTGTCCCTCAAATCCAGACTGAATAAGAATCGATTTTCATTCTTGAACTTTCTACTGCTTAGAACTTTAGAACTTTTTACGGTTGGTATCCTTATTGAAAAAATTTATAAGATAATGGTACTTTTTTGATTTTGGACGTTTTAGGCATTTTGGAAGTGCGGTTGTATGAGGTTAGGTGAAATGATGGACCGATAACAACCAGTTTTAACGTTTTAAGCTCACAACCAGTTTTGACGTTTGATCGAAATTTCCTGAAAATATCTGGAAAATTAGTACCTGCACCTTGCGCACAAATTTTATGTGGACAGTCAGCCAGCCGGAGAGACGGATGGACATGTCATTATCGATTCATAAATTGATTGTATGCGTGTAGGACCAATATTTATACCCTACACCACTATAGTGGGGAGGGTATTATACGTTTGTGCTGATGTTTGTAACATACAAAAATATTGGTCCAATACCCACCTTAAAATATACCGATCGATTCAGAATCATTTTTTGAGTCGATTAAGACATGTCCGTCCGTCCGTCTGTCCGGATGGCTGGCTGGCTGTCCATGTAAACCTTGTGAGCAAGGTACAGGCCGCAATTTTCAAGATAATTTGATGAAATTTGGACCAAGCATTTTTTTTGGCACAGGGACGAAGCCTATTGAAAATAGTTGAAATCGGTCCATTATTTCACCTAGCCCCCATACAACCGTACCTCCCGATTTGAACTTTTTATGCCATAATTACGTCAAATATTCCGCTATCTCTCTAAAAATTTGGGTGGCATGTCATAATGTCCAATGTCATAATGTCCATGGACATTATGACACACCAAAAAATGACATAACGTCCATGGACATTATGTCACTTTTTTAAAATGTCATAATGTCCATGGACATTGTGACACTTTGAAATCAGAAATGTATTGGAAAATTTGTTTAAAATTTAAGATAGGGGCGCTCTTATCCCGAAAAGAATTGCTCCTAAATTTGGTAATTGTTACATTTTGGACTCCTATTAAAAAGTGTCCTGGATAGCCGGCCTTCGGCCGGGCGCAGGGGTTTCAAACTCTGGGGTATTTCGAACACCGGCTTCGCTAAATTAAGCCTTTTTTGATAAATGGACTCTTTGAAATCCATGGACTTTATGTCCCATTGCTCATGGACATTGTAACACTTTTGAAATTGTCATAACGTCCATAGATATTATGACTCAATTTAGTGCGTCATTACGTCTATGGACATTATGACATTGGACATTATGACACACCACCAAAATTTGCACAAATATGTTTTATATAAGTATAAATGACACTGCAGATTTTCGTAAGGATAGGCCTATATTTAACCCTAGCCCCCATACAAACCCCCCTTCAAAAATGTCTTAAACGTCTAAAATTGACTTGTAACCATTTGTACCGCAATGAAACTCAACAAAACTAACTGTTATTTAGAAATATATCCTTTTCCCAAATTTGCCGAGGATCGGCCCATATTTGACCTATATAAAGCCTCATTTAGAAATTTTAGTTTTTTTTTATCAATAAATTGATTAAATATTTTGGAATTATGGTAATATTCAACATAAAAGTTTCTTTATAAAAAATAAAATTTTTATAAAAAGTAAAAATTTTAAAAATATAATCATGGTGTAGGGTATTATATGGTCGGCCATGCCCGACTATACTTTCCTACTTGTTTTTTCGTTACAAACATCAACATAAAAGTATAATACCCTCCCCACCACAGTGTAGGGTATAATAAAAGCAGCCATATGTTCCTGCTAGCTTAGACAACAAATATTTACCCATTCTATAGTAAAATTAACTTCCTGCTTCTTCATTTTTTTTCACTACATCTAATCAGGCTTTAACACTTATCATCAATCATCAAAAAGTAACTCGATTCGATTATTTTCTACTTCTTTTATATTTTAAATTAAATATTTGCCTCTATTAAAATACAACTACTTGTCAACAGCAATTAGTGTGATTAAATCGTAATTAGAAACTAATCCCTTTAAAATGTTTTTAATACGAACTACAACGACTCGTTGAAAATGTTGTTGTTGTTGTAATTGTATTTACAACAACAATATTCACATTAAAAATTCTTCGAATTTATGCGCTATTTTAAACACACACAAAAATAACACTTTGGCATAAATTAAATTGCCACCAATAGAGAACAAAAATTAATGTCATTACCTGTAATTATGTTTAAATTACACAATACAATTTACTTGGGGTCTTATTGTATAAAAGGAAACGACAAACGTTTAAACAAAATTATATATGTATATAGAAATAATTTGTAATTTTCTAGTATTTTTCATACAAGTTTATCATTTCAACAAATATTTCGTTTTATAAAATAAGTGTATTTAATTAGCAAATACCAAAAAAAAAAACAATTCAAATTGTATTAAACAAAACTCAAAAGGAATTTAGTTTTTTTTTTTAAATAAAAAAAAACAATAACAAAGTAGAATAGTATAACAAGTCCTTTTATGTGAGAAGGACAACCAAACAATGGCTTCAAATTACAGTTTGATCAAATGTACCCAATACCCAACATTCTACACCATTAACGCCCTTTATTATTTAATTTTAGAAATTATTTTCATAAAATTAGCGTTAACTAAGAAGGGATATTTTAGTTGTTGATAAACGACTTAACGAAAACTAATTTCAATTCGAACAATTGGAAAAATTCATTAAACAATAGCATTTTAATCACAATTTTAAAACGGTAATGATATCTGAGACAAGCACTTATTATCACACTATCTTACAAATAGAGAGTTAGGTCATCGCCTGCAAGTAATGAGTTAAGTAAGTAGTTTTATTAGAGATAGATGTTTTTAAGATATAGTATACTTTGGTTTATATTCAGTTTTAAAAAATCATTTTCCAAGGGGATATTATATGTAAAGTGAAATGTGGTCTATAGAACTTACATTGAATCGTAGTAGGGTAGAAGGGGGATCATTCGCCATAGGGGCACATCTGTCAATGCGAATAACTTGAAAACCGAGTAATCGATTTTATCGCATTATTAAATTTTGTTTTCGTTTATCGATTCATTTATCATCCCTGAAAATTTAAAACATTAACTTTACATGTGATGGGAGGCAGACATGATTAATTGTTTTTCAAAGGGCTGTGAAAATATTTCACTGTGTGAACTTTTTGCGCTAACTTTTTTAGTTTTTGTGAAAGAAAAAATATATTGGTCAGTATTAGAATGTCAATAATAGTGAACAATAAGACATAATAAAATTTTCGATAATATAATTTGAAGCCCGAAAAAATTGAAACTAAACCCCAGAACTGCCCGTGGGGCACATACGCCAAATATATGTAATGCTTGTGATGTAAAACAAAATTTGGTTAAAATATAGAAAAAATAGTAATAATTTGTTTTAATTTTTTTGTTGAGTTTTGTGAAATAAACAATAAATATTTGATTTATTATACTTTGTTTAATGAATTAAAGTATAAAACAGCAAAATAAGTTTTTATTTTTGTAATTTTTTTCTTTTATTTTACTAATGACAAATCTGCCCCATCCCCTTGGCGCATTTACCCCATGGAAAAGATCGGAAAAGTTAAAAAAATATGTGGTTTTAATTTGTGGCCGCCTCAAAAAAATGTGGCGTATTGTCCCCCTTGTACCCTAAGTAGTAAGTTCATTAGCATTTCAACTCATTATTTTAACACAGTGATGACATTGGATCAAGTAATTACTACGTCGTTTTACGAATAGGAAGTTAGATAAGTACTTATTACGATCGCCTGCAAGTAACGAGTTATGTAAGTAGTTTTATTAGAGATACTTTGATTACTATTCAATCCAGTTATGGAGACTTGGGTGAAATAGTTTTCGATTTTCGAGATGAAAACATGTCAAGTAAAAATCCACATTAAAAATTAATATGTTAAAAAGCTAAAAGGAATCGCTTTTTACTACATATTCTTAAACATTTTAACCCATCATGACGATAATGACTTTGTAAGCAAGTACTTACCACGCTCTCTTAAGTAAGTAGTTTTATTAGAGATAGAGTTATTTAAGATGGAGTATACTTTGGTTTGTATTTAAGTCATTTTATTATATGGGGACTATGGTGAAATGTTTTCCGATTTTTGTGATGAAACACATGTACAGCAAAAAAATACATTAAAGATTAATTTTACTAGTTTTAATTAGTATTTTATATTTACACGATGATGACATTGGAGACAACTACTTATCACGCTAGCTTACAAATCACTACTTATATAAGTACTTAGAAATAAATAGTTAAAAAGTTATTTTGTTTTAAAAACAAAAGAAAATGCTTTCAGATAATACGAACCTGGGCTTCTTGTTCGTTAGTCTGCTGTCTTACTTACAACACCATTACTTAGTTGTTTTATAGTGTATGTGTAATAAACAGTTGGTAATGCGTGATTCAATAAAAAAAAACGAAACTTAAAATAAAGTTCCTTCGTATCTGATTATATAAAAGTAATGCAGAAGGTTAGTAGTACTCATTGAAAGTAAGCGGAAATGTAAGCCATTACTCATTGTTTGCTGGGTGTTTACAAAAAACGGCCGTTATTGAATAAGATTATTTAAGAGAAAATCTGTTCGTCCCTTAAATGGTACTTTTTGTCATGCATACATTTTAACAAAGGGTCGAAAACTCTACTTAAGCTTGGCAATTTACTTACATATGTAACACATATTATGTATATCAAAAACTAGGTTTTCTCTTAAGTTATTTTCAGACATCAGATACCAAACCAATTCAAACACGTTCTTATTTCAATAACTTCGTTCTTGATTTCAGCTTGAATTTGTACTTAATTAAACATTTTAAGAAATAAACTTTACTAAAAAGAATTAAATAAAAATTATTAATTAAATTAAAAAAGTTACTCCAATTTTTTTTATTTATAAGATGAAGTAATTATTTATTAAAGAAAAATAACAATGAATTTCGCTCATATTTCTTACAAAGAAATTCAAATAATATTACGGTTTCATATGAAAAGTCTGGCAAAATTTCATTACAAACATCTTAATAAATTCTCAATGACTCCCCTAAAACTAAGTAGTGTGACATTAAACGTAATTTAATGCAATTAAATTCAACACTTTTGTTTTATTTTTGGAAAATTGTTGGCATTTCAAAAAGATTTAAGGCTAATTTTATATAACAAGGTCTTCAAATTACATAATAAAGGTTAAATAAGTAAAAACAACAACAATAACAACAAAACTTCAATTTCCTGTTTGTGTAAAATGACATCAATATGTATTAATACACACTCACACACACATACAACCATAAATGCTACCTTATACCAAGGAGGAGGGGTGTTAAACAAAGAAAAGAAAATTATTACGTTGAACTGCAATTGAATAACAATAAATAAATATTTAATATTGTAATACAACAAGCAAGTACCCGAGTACGTATTTGAATTGTGATTTTTTTTTTGTCATTTGAAGCCCATTATTATGTTCTCATTATAAAGTCTTTTTAACAATAATAAAAAATTAACAAACAGGAGATGATTTTATATTTAACAGAATTATGCTCTATATACAAATGAAGGTTTCAACTTTACTCTTGTGATAATGTCGCATTTCATACTGTTTAACTAAAAATTATATTAACAAAAAAAGTAATAATAAATAAAAATCATACACACACTTACACGTTCGCTCGTCTACAGGAAATTGTTATTAACGCTCCCAGGATATGCTCAGGATATAACTGTGTAATTTGTTGTCAAACGCTTTCCTACTACAACTTCATCTATGTATATAAACGTCATCATCAACATTTCTGTATGGTATCTTGTTGTATTTCGCGATTCCTGCTGTTTAACTATATACCGAGAGTTTATTTAGTACAATACTTTGTCATGTATAATTTAATGTCGTTAAGCCTGCGGCCAAATAAACGTCCCTTTTGTTGCACTCTTCTAAGAACTGGGAATGTAATACAAATTTTTATTTTGGAATATGGGAGGGTTAATGTTGTTTTACTTGAGAGTTTTTTCTATTAAATTGTCAAATGTTAAGGAAATAAAGTGTTTTACCACTGATTTTATGTGTAGTAATATTAGATTTCTTAAGAATTTTAAATTAATTTAAAAATTAAAATTAGTTAATTAAAAAACTTTTATTGTCTAGATATTAAATTTAGGGAGAATTTATTTAAGTTCAAGGTCTATCCAATTAAAAAAGTTGTATCTTTGTTTTACTTGAAACGTTTTATACATTTACCCACACTATAAACTACACATCCATATGTTAATATCGGTTGTGGATTCAAACTATACTGCAATGCAGACAAACGTATCTTTCAGTCGTTTCAAGTCAAATAATGGGACCACTAGTAAAGAACTGTTTCTGATCGCTAAACAAATTGCTAATCCTAACAATCATACCTATTATACAGTGTCCTGTCACAACATCAACATATTTATCAAATCCCAGAACATAAAAATATCACTATGAACAAAAGTCAACAATAACTAAGCTGAACCGCAAAGTGTCCTCTCCTTAATGATCAGAATGAAAAAAAAATTCTTTCATAGGATGATGTACATTTCACTGAAATTACCTAACATATAATAACGACTTATTTGACGTGATTTATTTAAAATTGGTAGAAATTAAAGTAGTAGGCATGGTACTGCAATAAATATCATTGTTGAAGTGTTAAATGGATAGTGTTCAACCGTATTGACTACATCTTCAGTAAATGAAATAAAAATGGGCGGCATATAAAGTGGGTGTGGCATATATAGTGTACCATGACGAATCATGTTGAAATAAAGTCCATCATAAAGACCTTACATTATTATATCCTTCACCTTCGTGAGAAGGGTATATATAAGTTTGTCATTCCGTTTGTAATTTCTATAATATAATTTTCCGACCCTATAAAGTATATATATTCTGGGTCCTTATAGATAGTGAAGTCGATTAAGCCATGTCCGTCTGTCTGTTTGTTGAAATCAGTTCATAGAGGACCCCAGATATCGGCGAGATCCGAATTGCAAAAAACAAAATACATAATCATACGGTAAATTTTTTTATTGTACTCTGTTTATAAAAACAAGGCAGAGCAAGAGCAGCACTAGTGTGTTGTTATTGGCTAGAAACATGAAATTATGTATGTGGAGCCTGGCTTAAGTTAAAAGTCATAAAAGGGAACTTTTTAGTACTTTTCGTTTTTCAAAAGGTACTTTTGAATTTTCTATAATATTGAACCTAGAAATATGAAATTAAGGGAACTTTTTGGTACTTTTTAGTTTTTCAAAAGGTACATTTTTAATATTTTATAATATTAAACCTAGGAACATAAAATTAAGTATGTACATTTGGAATTAGATGAGAACCCAAAAAATAGAACTTTTTGGTGCTTTTTGTTTTTCAAAATGTACTTTTTAAGTTTTCTATAATAATGAAATTAGAAACATGAAATTTAGTATGTAAAGTCCGGATTAGACGAGAACTCGTCAAAGGCGATTTGTTGGTACTTTTTCGTTCTACAAAAGGTACTTTTTGAATTTTCTATAATATTGAAACAAGAAATATGAAATTAAGTATGTGGAGTCTGAATTAGGTGAGAACCTACAAAATGGAACTTTTTGGTACTTTTTGAATTTTTTTAATATTGAATCTAGAAACACGAAATTAAGTATGTCCAGCCCGAAGTAAGTGATTTGAAAGAAGAGTTTTTGATACCGACTTTTTCTAACACACCATGGTGAAGGGTAAATAAGATTCGGCACAGCCGAATATAAAACTATTACTTGTTTTTTAGTAATATGTTGCTATTAAAGCAATTAATAGGTTTAAAGTCGAAGCTAGTTATTTAGTTCATTAGTTAATTATTAGTTAGTCAGTTAGTTGGTTGGTTGGTTAGTTAGTTAGTTAGTTAGTTAGTTAGTTAGTTAGTTAGTTAGTTAGTTAGTTAGTTAGTTAGTAAGTTAGTTAGTTAGTTAGTTAGTTAATTAGTTAGTTAGTTAGTTAGTTAGTTAGTTAGTTAGTTAGTTAGTTAGTTAGTTAGTTAGTTAGTTAGTTAGTTAGTTAGTAAGTTAGTTAGTTAGTTAGTTAGTTAGTTAGTTAGTTAGTTAGTTAGTTAGTTAGTTAGTTAATTAGTTAGTTAGTTAGTTAGTTAGTTAGTTAGTTAGTAAGTTCGTTAGTTAGTTAGTTAGTTAGTTAGTTAGTTAGTTAGTTAGTTAGTTAGTTAGGTAGTAAGTTGAGACATATATAATATCATAACTACGATTTAGGCAAAATGTTGAAAATGTTGCATCATCGAACAATGAAAAAAATATTTTCGCACTAAAGAGACAATATTCTTAACAAGCTGACAAATAACAATAATCTTTCTCTATTTCTCACAATTTTCCTAATTCTGAAATTCGATATTTTCGTTTATATATTTTTTTAAACACAAAAAAAAGACACAAGTCTTGACAGATTTGAAGACAGAAATTCAATACATATGTATGTTTATATATATGTTATTGTACTTTTTTGTAAGATCTTTTATTATAACATAAAGTGTTGCACAATGAACATTTAAGTAACAATAATGGGTAGTTTTTATGAGATAATCATAAAATAATAAAAATATATTAAAACTGCAGCCTCTTTTTTATTTGTTTTTTTATTTACTAACTGACACTTTAGCATAATGAATCGGAAGTAAATACATTTTTCATTTGATACTTAGTATGTAACGCATTTTGCAACCAAAATAATAAAAATATAATAGAAATTACGAGGAACTGTCAAAGCAAAACATGAAACTTTATAAAGGACCCAAAAAATTGTTAATACAACTAAAGTAATATTGCGTAATAACGAATCCTGTTACACTGGAAATAAAAAATAAAATAAATGTTTATCATTAAGAGTGAAAAAACAAACACATTGCAATAAAAAAAGGACTCACTTAAATTATCATAAAAAACTGGACATTTGTGATGTTGTGTGTTGTCCTGTCATGTTTGTGGTTGTTTTATTATTTTTCTAAACGAAGGAGGCTGTAAAATGTAAAGATGAGTATCATAAAATATAGTGTTTTATGAATCATTAACTTAAATTTGTCGAGTCATTGTCTGTTGTCGTTTTTTTCTTTGCGTATTTAGGTAGATAGGTGCATTGTCCTGTGGTCAGCTAGTTTTATTTATTATCACCACCAAATCATAGAGACTATTTTACCTATGTTTGTGTTATGAATGCTAAAAGTTGATTGTTAATGGCTTTATTACTGTGACTCGTATTTTGGAAATAACTGCTACAAGAGTATTATAAATTATTGGTATGAATGTATGATAAACATCCCAAGAATCTGAAATTTTACTTGTGTTAGTTATGAGGAGTTGTACTGACTTCATTATACCATTTGTGAAACATTGTAACTTTCTTTGAAGTCTGAATAACTTAAAAAATAACTCCTCTTAGTTTTTGAACATGAACCCTATTATCACGTTGGACGCGATATTATCTTATCACCAACCCACACATGTTTCATTTACGACAAATATCATTTTGGTGTATTGTAATCCCTGTGTATACAAGTGATACCTTCAGCCTGTCAGGACTATAAACTGACGACCTAAGAATGATTTGACATGGGGTCGAACTAGAGCACCACATACATAATCTGGTACTACGGGGACCAGTTGCCATGCAGATTAATAAAAACTTTGATTTGGGTTGATAATACAAAGATTGGGTATGTGTTAGTGTACGGTATACTTCATCCAATGGGAGAGATGGATTCTGAGTTGTATTTGTGGAGACGTTGAAATGACGCTTTAAGTTGAAGAGTTGAGTAGTCGTCGAATTTCATTCACAGTTAAGTGTGTTCTGGTTTATTCTTAACATGATGAACTTTTCACAGAAGGTTCTTGTGGCCACTCAAACAATTCTGGCTAATTTAGATCTGTGTTTTTCGGTCAACCAATTACGTCCCTAGTTGACGTTGCCTTAACAACATAAGCCATCTCAGTTATGAGTTTAGGTGATTTTAAGAGGTCCAGGAAAGCACTGGGATAAGTCTTTAAATGATGAGAATGTTTGTAGGAAAATTGTATTCGTCATAGCATCAATAGAGTGTTGTCAGTAGATTTGGTTCCGCCCCTTCTATAGGCTCTTCCCTTGTCGGGGTAAGATTGAGCTAGACTCATGACACCTATCATTCCCCAACGGCGCAACAATGACAATAGATTGCATAGCTTTAGTACTTGAGAAAAATGCTGGCTTGAGTCGTCAAAAAAGCTCAATTTCTAATTTCTCCGTGCATCAGTATTCTAACCAACATTATCTATGGTTAAGGATTCTATCATAGTTACTATGTGGACTGCGAAGTAACCTAAGCTAACAGGCGTTACATGTCGTATTCTACAGGCCACGGAATCTATTTGTAACAGATTGAATGATTCTTTCTCTTTTAATACGGGGTCTGAACTTGGAGTCAAAATACTATTAGAAATCTAATGACTCATTCTGTTTATAGTCTAGATGAGATAAGAAATATTGGAAGAACCACTTTTCCCTTAACACCAAAGTAAGAAAAGTTCCACAAAGGTATCATGCACACAATACATTTAAAACAGTTATATTTTTTTTATTTAGTAATTAGGATAAATTTTTATAAATTGTGAACTATATCGGATATAGGTCGATATTCAGTGTATGGAGCCAATTTCCCGAAGATAACAAATATAAAGCAGCGTATCAACATCTGTATTTTTCTAAAATCCGGAAAATTTTAAATATTTACAGATGTATCTAAAAACAAGTATTCCCCTCACTTCCACCAATAACTTGATATTATGGTTGTTTTTTTCTTTTACGATTATTGCTTGTAATAGCACTCTCTTCATCAAATAATAAAAAAATTTAAACATTAGTGTCCTTTTTTTGCAAGTATATGTTATATTTTTTATGCTTCAATTGTTATTTTATTATTATGTCGAGTACTTATAGCCAGCCCATCACCGGCCAGCCATAATCATCTACTTTTTTGCCAGTTGTTTAGTATTTATTTTTTTTTTATTATTTCAAAGTCTCTTAAATATTTTTTTATCTTGTTATATTGTTTAAATTTATTGCCATAATAGACTTGTCATTGTGTCATATTATTAAATGTCTATACTATATGAGTGGATATATCTTATTGTGTATACGAGCTAAGGTAAAGTCAATGGAATGGACCATTAATCAACTACAAGTATTTACGCAATATGGACACAAAGCACTAATGCTTTAATATATAGACATGGGATTTTCAAAATATAGCTAAATTTTTATTATTGCTATAGAGTTTTAGGGGAGGTTTGTGTTTGTTTAAAGTGTGCTATTCATATAAACTTTACTGTAATGGCTTGTAATTGAGTAGTTGTTGCTATGACGGTTTTAAGGGTGGTACATTGTTGTCATTGATGCATTGATGTTGCACTTACTTCTTCATGTAAATGAATGAATTCTTGCGAAAGCTAATACAAATTTTTGAACTAAAATCACCTTTCTATGTTATAGATTAATAAATATTTTACAATATATTTAAATAATAGTCCAATCAAAGAATTCATTCTTTTAAATATTTGTTGGCATATTGCATTTTACTTGACCACTGATTGCAATTTTATAGTTTTTGTTTTTAATTTACACCCATTATTGTTGATGATAATGTTTTGTTTGGATTTTATTTGTATATATTTTTTAGAGTTTTTTATCATTTGAAAAAAATAGATAAATATTTTGTGAACATGTTGTATGGTTTTTTTTGTGGGTCTTCTATAAATTGTCCTTTTTATGTGGTTAATGAGGCCTAAACGATTTTACAAACTCATTATAATTGTGGCAATTTTTAAATTTAGGTTTTTTATATGATTATTAGATTAAACAAAAAAATAATACAATTTCAACTAAAACTATTTTAACAAACTTCTGACAGGATCATATGACTAATAATTTCGCAATTTTATAGGATATCTGGAATGTCGAGAGTTTTAACCGCCTTGACGGCCTTATCTCACGGTGGTCTTTTTCATCCACTGGGTAGACTTAAGAACGGTCTACCATCGCCCCTTTCTTCTTAAATGAAGAACGCAGGTGGCAATTTTTGTACATTGGCTCCTATGGTCAGAGATTAGATGACCATAGGATGGCCTCTGCTGATTCGGCACAACAGCGCCTAGAGACGTAATCGGTAGACCGAAGTACGATTCATCAATAAGCCGTGGACATTGTTCTTACTCACAGGGACACACTGTGGTAATTCTAATATGAACAGAGTAAACTCCGAACACATCTGGACAAGGAAAGAAAATTGAATGGTATCATATGTATATGATACCTTTCATCCAACATCATTCAACCAGGCACACATCTCATTCATACGACACATTCATAAGAGAATAACATATGACACATTCATTATGTAGAAGGCCCGCCGAACCTCACATTCATCCCGTACCATATACAATTAATACCAACTTTTTTCCAACGCTTAGTCCCACAGTCACTCCATTTGTGGGGTATTTGTTGTTTTCGACAACAGCACCGAACTTATCCCGAAATATTGACTATTATCATGCATCAGTCTTTTAACTGCCACTTACTCTCCCCGCGAATTTGGGTTTAAACCACAGCCACTACGTGGATACCGAAGGAACCTCAACCAACTGACCAGCCAGGACATAGTCCTGCGGTCAACTTTATACTGGACAAACTACAAAAGTCAATGAAAGGGTTGCGCAACAGATCATAACTCTGGTCGCAGTGCTGATCATATTATTTAAGTCCTATCCAAAGTATTTTAAGCTCGAATTAAGAAGTTAAACGTTGAGATGTTTAACTAGGATATGTCCGTTAATTCGTGTGCTAAACTTATATTCTTCTATTATTCTTGTTCGTCCTGTCTGCTTATGAAGATAACATATTTTAGAATGTTCAATCTTCTGGCATGAAGCTGAGGATGATCCTCGACATTCTTCTTTGGTGGAGCATCTCCCAAATCAAGAGACATCAAGAAGAACTGGTCCATTTCATTTGGATTGTACAGGTAATCTTGAGTCAAACCATGGAATTAAGAACAATTAATGATTTAACGTCAAGGTGTGCCTCTTTTCCAGAGAATTATCTCATTATTATCTCATCGAAAAGATATACATTGGCATTCAAGTGGCCCAAACATTCGGGCCACTACCGGACATGTTGTGATCTCCTTTACCAGAGTGTATAATTGGAATTGAACCCAGGACTTACAACACTAGCAACTAACCCACACTAACTATTGAAGCCACCAATATTTAAAACATTTCTGAATATTATGTTAATCCACAATATTAAATTTACTTTTTCTTTTAATTGTCTTCAAATGCTTTAAATATTTATAAACAAAAATTAAATAGAAATGTTTATATATATTTTTTGTGTACACAATTACTCTTATTGAAGCTAATTAAGAAATTACTGCAGGCATTCAATAGCACTCATACTAAAATGTCTATAAAACTTATTTTTTTATTTAATGTATGTATGTGTTTTTTTACCATATATGACTTTTGAAGCCACATGTGCTGGTAAATTCTGTATAAATTTATATATTAAGTAGCATTAGTAGGGGGAAATTACCGAATAATGCCATGATGCTAATGTAAACGAAGAAAACTCACAAAATAACCAAAAAAATCCTTTTTTTAGCAGTTTTTTTTTCTTTTTTTTAGGAAAAATATATTGTTCTCTTATTTGACTCAACCTACTTGTACCACACATATACACTCACATTTTGGAGTGGAGGCACTTCATTTTAGTATATCTTTTTTGGCAACCAAAAAAAAAAAACGGAAACATATAAAAATTGTAAGTCAAAGACGACTAGAATCAATCATAAATTTTTGGTGATAAATGTAGTTATCTTTTCGGTTTGTGTTTTTATGATATACACTGAGGGTAACAAATTGACACTAAAGTGTTTATAACGATTCAGTAACATCCGTTGTTAAAGTATAACTATGTAATGTAATGACATCACTATGTTATGTTGGCAACGCAATATTGTAATAATTGCAACAATTCTTTGCCGAAATCTGAATTCCATAGACATTCGTTGTCTAAATGTTAACAAAGGTGATAGGCTTGACAAACAATCCGTTGTCAATAGTGAGTTTACCATGTTGGTTAACATTTAGACAACGGATGTGTGTAAAATTTAAATTATATGCTTTGACAACAATGATATTGTTATAAATACTTTGGTGTCAATTTGGTACCAGACGTGTATATTTCTTTTTCCCTCTGTGTAGGTCCTATCACTGATTTACTTATTATGATGGCACTTTATATTTAGCTAAGTTTATTTTTAGTATTTATCATTAAACTCTTGTTACATTTTCTTTATTACCATATTTAGATTACCAACGTATGGAGTAATTTAAATTTTGTTTTTATTGTAGTCTTTTATAATGTAAATCTTTTTTTAATTTTGCAAGAATTTTCTTTACATTTTACACAAATGAATTGAAATTTTATTTTTATTTTACACCCTACACCATGATAATGAGAAAGGTATTAGGTGTTTCCTTTAATGTGTATTAAATATACAATTATTAATGTTTTTATGATTATGCGTAAAAACATGATTAAAGAAAAGGTTATATTCTTTAAAATTGTTTCATGATTTAAATATTTAATCAATCGGCAATCGAATCAAATTTAATTTTATTCACATATACGATTCTTATCTAAATATAACTGTAACGACTCAATTAAAGTGAAGAGATTTGAAGTTTTCTGAAACTTCATGTACTCATCTCCAAAATTAAGTACATTTTGGAATAAATCAGTCTTATGAAAGGAATTATCGTTCAAATTTCGAAAATTTAGTTTCCTCGACATAATTTTAAGAATTTTTCAATCATAGTTTAGCAATTACATTTGAAGAAATATATTATCGATAAAAACATCACTCCCAAGATATTTGGTTTAAATTTCGACCAGAGGCTGACAATAGCAGAGAATGTGTTCCCTTTTCTCAACATATAATCTGTAATCGTCTGAATCCGTATCATACTAATCTCGGACTTTTTCATTCTGACGAAATTTTTTGTTTTGCTCTCTCTTGGTTTCGTCAGATTAACTTTCACAAGCTTCCATGAGAAATTACATTCTCTCTTTCCAATACATCCCACACATTGCAAAATAATTTAAACTCCGACCTAGAAGCTTTTTATGATTGAAAAGACTGTACTGTATCTCGGTTTACGGGGTTTTAATGTAAATAGTCTGCATAACAACAGGTTCCTGCAGAGATTTGAATAATGATCTCTTTGAACTCGTTATATCTATATATTTCATATCGATAAATACGTACCATCATACTAATCTCGGACTTTTTCATTCTGACGAAACTTCTTGTTTTGCTCTCTCGCCCTCATTGAGTCGGCTTTGGTTTCGTCAGATTAATTTTCTCAAGCTCCCTCTCCTTTATATAAAGTACATTATCTCTCTCTCAAATACATTTCACGCATTGCAAAAAAAACGAACTTCCACTCGGAAGATTTCTATGATTGTAAAGACTGTAATGTGTCTCGGTTTACGGGGTTGCAATATAAATAGTCTGCATTACAACAGGCTCCGCAGGAATTTGCATAATGATCTATTTGAACTCGATTTATATAATTCAAATCGATATATACAATATATACGTACCATCATACTAATCTCGGACTTTTTAATTCTGACGAAACTTCTCGTCCTGCTCACCCGCCCTCATATTATCAGCGTTAGTTTCGTCGGATTAACTACATTTTCCTCTCTCTTTCTCTCTCTCTCTCCCTAAAACATTTCATACATTGCAAAATAGTACGAACTCCCACCCGAGAGCTTTGTATGATTGTGAAGACTGTAATATATCTTGGTTTCAATGTAAATAATCCGCATAACCCCGGGTTCTTGCAGGAATTTGCATAATGAACGATGTACGTCTGTATATATCTCATAGTGATGTTGTATACTCTCTGAAACATTACTAATTTTGATGTTGAAATCTTACATTAGTAGCGTAATATTTAACCGGTCTTACCCATTTATAATTTGTCTATTTTTTTCTTCTTTTCACATTTTGTTATATCATTTAAAAATAAGTAACACAAACCGAAAAAAAGAAGAAAACTTAAAATAAGAAATAATAATATACGAGACCATATAGAAAAATAAAAAATCCATTCATGCGCTTAAATAAAATGCTCAAGCCACTTGACTGCATCCATATAAAAAATTAAGGCTTTTTACTCGTACGAGTATAGTATTTTGCCAAATAAATTTCAAAAAATGCTTAAAAAAATAGATAATAATGCTACAATAATAACAAAAAAAAACGGTGAACCCTTTTTTTGCCAAAATTAAAACCAAATGTTGATTTTATATTTATTTATTCTTTCTTTCTATTTGGTTGCAGTGGCTCACAACTCATCGTATTTTAGATTCAAATTAATTTGTAGCTTCTAACGTTTCAGTTATATTTTTTTTTAGTTTTTTTTTCTTGATTTTATAACAACAAGTAATAAATAACAAAAAAATTGCTTTTTGTTGAGAATTTTTTTTTTTTTTTTTAGTTTTTTTATTCTGTGAAAGGAAATTTCTTATTACGTTAAGTGGATAATATGGAAAGAAGCCAACAAATAGACAAATTTTTTATCGTAACATTAAATTCATCCAGCATGCTATTATTGTCTATTTATGAATATTAGAAAATAAAATAGCACTTAACTGGAAATTCTGCAAATTTTTAAAGGTAGGATATAGCAGTGATATGAGGTAGTTTTAAGATTTTTACTATTTGATGGCTGTATTTATTATAAAAACTTAAGATTTTGTTGCATATTTTAAGTCAATCCGAATGTTGTGAACTTGATTCATATGAGCGACTTTAGTAATGAAGAATACAACAGGACCTTTTCGTAGAAATTCCTGAACGAAATTCCTTTAATTTTCCAATATTGACGGATGAAGGGCATGACATCTGCCATATTAAATTTGTATATCTGAGATAATATAACAGTTAGATAGCTTAAATTTTGCTGGAATCACTTTAATGACAATATGATTATTTAGGGAAAAAATGGGGGAGTACTAACAGTAGGGGGCGTGGCACCTCCCATATGAATTGAACACAAAAATTTAGCTTATCTGGGAAGCTATGAGAGTTAGAATCTTCAAAACTGCCATTAAAAACAAAAATCGAATCGAAAAAATATCGAAATTTCTTAAGGGTGAGGGGGGTGCTTCGAACTTGATATAAATTAAATAGAGAAATTCGTATAACTGATAAACTATTGTAGCAAGAATCTGCAAGTTCACATGAAGAACTTTGACATTAATATGAACATTTAGAGAAAAATTGGCGGAATTTCAATGGGGTACTTGATACCTCTCATATGAATCAAATTTAGAAATATACACGCCTGGTGCTAAACTGACACCAAAGTGTTTATAATTTTTAAATAACCGTTGTCAAATTACGACACACGTAAGACAACACTATGTTGTCGGACAATGCAACGTATGAGCTTACCTTATTTCTTAGTATTTAGACAACGGTTGTGTATAAAATTTAGATTTCGGTTGTAATGTTGACAACGTTGCGTTGTCATAAAACACACTGTATTGTCGTTACTTTAACAACGGATGTTATAGAACAATTTAAAACACTTTAATGTCAAGTTGGTACCAGGCTTGTGTTATTCTTTTTCTCTCTGCGTCTGTGTATCTCTTTTGAGGCAAGGAAAATAGTTGAATTCGGTAACGGCCACATCGTTCAAGCCGCATAATCCACACAAATATCCTTTCAATAGAGATTATTTGAAATAGATTAAATATATTTTTATTACTATTTCTTTAAACCTATAATAAAGACTGTAGGGCTACTGCATTATAATCTTAATAAAATACAATAAAAATAATTGGAAAACGCTGTAAAAATTGAGACTAACCCGCACACGCGTGCAAATAGTACTCTTCAAAGGACTGATCCAAAACTAATCCAATATTTGGAAAAAAAGTTACTCCATTTAACATAGTGATGCCCTAGATTACGACCGCATTTTTCAGCCATATATAACATCGGAGTAGTATCCCTTGTTTAAATTTTAAGATTACATGATTCGTTACATGTAATGTAGTGCAAGCATGGAACTACTTAACGGATCATGTACTCCAATAATGTTAACAGGTAAATATTATATTTGGGTCCCATAATTTTTTGCAGTGAAATTCTAACTTTTTTTCTCCTGTTAATCATAAATAAATATTAAAATAGAATATTTTTATAAAAATCCTCTTAAATCAACCTCATAACTTAAATTTATAATATGCAAAAACACGCGGGGGAGAAAACTAAAGAAAAAATATATAAAAAATAAAACTGTTTGTCATAATGATGAATTAATGTTGTACATTATTTTGATGGTGGAATGATAGAAATATTTCTCTTATTTTCAGTTTTATTCTATTCAATTTTATTTTTATTTCTATTTTAAGTGAACTAAATAAAACTGAATTAAAAACAATGAACAATCAGACTCTATTTTTAACATTTACTGGAATGAGTATGAAAATATATTTAAATAAATGACTGAATGAATAAATGAATGTAGAATCAAGGAATAAAGTAAACAAACAAAAAAAAAGAATTACGTTGAAGGAATGACTGAATGAATATGAATTTGTTGAATACAAAACAATGTCAGTCATTGTAAAGTAATTCTCATCAATCAAATCTAAAGAACAACGACTGAAAAAAGCAATATACATTTGAAAAAACCAGCAACTAGACAGAAGGACGTATAGTCCTGTGGTCGGTTTTATTTCATTTCATAATCATTGTTAAGTATGGATGAGTATATAATATTATGGTATTTGGTGCTTTTAAAATTAAGGGTTGTTGTTATAAATTGAATAAGTTTTAAATTCGTTTCGAATAAATGACAAAAGGTGAAATATTTTTAGTCTTAGATTTAGACAAGTAGCTTTATTAGGTTGATATTACTTAAGTAGATTACAATTTCTTTACAATATCAAGTAACTAACATAATTTTTTTCGTTTATCTGAAAAGTGACTAAAACTTCTTTGTCCTGCATTAGCTTAAACAACGTTTATTAGAGATACCTGACATTTGATAATGAAGCATACATTAGTCTCATTGGTTTTGTATGATTCACAAGCAGGCCGAATGGAGAAAGCTTAAAGCCGAATGGAGAATGCTTACTCTATGCTGGAGAAAGCATTAAGAGAAAGAATAAAATTACATTTGTAACGAGAAAAAGTAAAGTATAAACGTATGAAATTTCAAAATAAATTAAGGATATTCCTTGAACCAAAACTAGTGTATACGCCTAACAGTTGCATAGGACAAAAAATCTGGAATGAATAAACTTTGTCGAAAAATGGGGTAGGAAGTCAACCAGTTAGTTAGTTAGTTAGTTAGTTAGTTAGTTAGTTAGTTAGTTAGTTAGTTAGTTAGTTAGTTAGTTAGTTAGTTAGTTAGTTAGTTAGTTAGTAAGTTAGTTAGTTAGTTAGTTAGTTAGTTATTTAGTTAGTTAGTTAGTTAGTTAGTTAGTTAGTTAGTTAGTTAATTACTTAGTTAGTTAGTTAGTTAGTTAGTTAGTTAGTTAGTTAGTTAGTTAGTTATTTAGTTAGTTAGTTAGTTAGTTAGTTAGTTAGTTAGTTAGTTAGTTAGTTAGTTAGTTAGTTAGTTATTTATTTAGTTAGTTAGTTAGTTAGTTAGTTAGTTAGTTAGTTAGTTAGTTAGTTAGTTAGTTAGTTAGGTAGTTAGTTAGTTAGTTAGTTAGTTAGGTGACACCATTCCACAAAGTAAAGTTGCAAGTTCTTCGTTAATGTTCTATCCAACGCTTTAGTTACACATTGACAAAACAGATTCCTTGTTATACCGTACACCCTATATTGGGCTTGTGCTGATATTTGTAACGCACAATAAAACTGGTTTTATACGCACCTTAAAGTATACCAATCGGCTCAGAATCATTTCTGTTTATTAAGCTATATCCGTCCGTCTGTCTGCCTGTCCATCCATATGTTTTAATTAAACTACAGGTCGCAATTTTGAAGACAATTCAATAAAGTTTGGTGCATGATCTTCTTAGTTAGTTAGTTAGTTAGTTAGTTAGTTAGTTAGTTAGTTAGTTAGTTAGTTAGTTAGTTAGTTAGTTAGTTAGTTAGTTAGTTAGTTAGTTAGTTAGTTAGTTAGTTAGTTAGTTAGTTAGTTAGTTAGTTCGTTATTTAGTTAGTTAGTTAGTTAGTTAGTTAGTTAGTTAGTTAGTTAGTTAAAAGTATAAACGTTAGTTAGTTAATTAGGTGACACCATTCCACAAAGCAAAGTTGCAAGATCTTCGTTACTGTTCTATCCAACGCTTTAGTTACACATTGACAAAACAGCTTCCTTATTATACCGTACATCCTATATTGGGCTTGTGCTGATGTTTGTAACGCACAATAAAACTGGGTTTATACCCACCTTAAAGTATACCAATCGGCTCAGAATCATTTCTGTTGTTTAAGCTAGTCCGTTTGTCTGTCTGCCTGTCCATCCATATGTTTTAATTAAACTACAGGTCGCAATTTTGAAGATAATTCAATAAAATTTGCTGCATGATCTTCCATTCTTTGACAAAGTTTATTAGAAATGGTTATGATCGGTATTTTATTTTAGCCAACCCCCATACAATTGAACCCGCCGAATAAGGCTTTTATGTTTATAATTATGTTTAATATACTCGTATCTCGACAAAAAGCTGCAAAACCAAGTTCTACACTAGCATTGATGACCCTCATTAACTATATATTTATAGAGCCTCATTTGACCCTAGCCCATATAAAAAGCTCCCTTCACTAAATCACATTTTATTTTTGTAACAGGTGAAGGGTATTATATGGTCGGCCACGGCAGACTATAATTTCTTACTTTTTACAACTGTGTTCATTCTTTTCCAGCAACAGACTTATATATTTCTAGTTACTCAATTAAAATTTCAAAATGCGGCTTTTTTAAACGTATTTTGAATATCTTACAAAATTTTTTTATTACTATAACCAAAAGATATTCTTGGTTCGCCTTTAATGACCCCTTTGCCACAATTCTGTTAAAAGTGTTACATTTAATATAGAATCTAAAAAGCTTGAAAAGAATGTTAACCTCGTACACAATGATAATGAAAGTTTTTCCAAACGTACTTAGCACAATAACTTGAATTTGGTTTTACTGTTTGTTGCTGTTGCATTTATTGTGGTATTAAAATAATAATAAGAACAACAGCAACAGCAACAACAACAAAAAGTAGCAACAAAATCTGTCTGCAATTAAAAAACAAGCATCGTCTAATTGTGCAACATTTTGTTTCTATTTATTTATACTTTTTTTTACGTTTTGTTTTTTTCGTTTGTTTGTTAACAAATGCTAAACAATGGGGCAGAATAAAAGAGCACACATTTACAATTAATTGCCAGCGCAACTAAACATAAAATATTGTTGCAACAATTGTTAACAATTGTTGGTTTAAGTACTATAATATAAAATAAACACATACATTTAGATATGTAAATATTTAAACAATACTTATTGCACACAAACCTACATATTTTTTTAGACATATTTAATCGCAGCATTTTGTTGCACATTTAATTGTTGTCAGTTGTGTTGGCTGACGTGTTGAATTGTACAGAATTCTATATAATTCTTTTTTTTTTAATACTTTCGCGTATATGAGCTGTAAATTGTTTATAGAATGTGTTTTTTCACTTATTTTCCTATAGGAGAATCATTATGATTGTTGCACGGATAAACATACTAACGAATACTTTATGAAACAATTGTTTATTTATGTATAAATTTAAATATTTTTGCATATCAACATGTGCAAGAAATTGTAATAATTTGCATGTGTAAATAGTGATTCAGAAAATTATTTTCAATATTTAATTTTCTTACTTGGGAAAATTATTTTATTAAGAGCTTTTTTTTCTATTTGTATTGATGTGCTCGTATTGTTTTAATTTAATTCAATTAATTTAATTTAATTCAATAGGTTCAGAATCACTTTCTTAGTCGACTTAGCTATGTCCTCCGGTCCATTCGTTCGTCTGCTAGTCCGTCTGTGTTAAAGATAATTTATTAAAATTTTGCATAAACACTAAAACGAAGCCTATTAAAAACGGCTAAAATCGTTTCATTATTACGTATAGCCCCAATATAACAGTCTCTCCCGAATAAGGACTTTTGAGCTCATAAATATGTTCAGTGTTCTTGTATCAATCCTAAAAATTGTCAAAACTCAGTTTTATATAAGTCTTTATATTTTACGTAATGATAGGGCCTCATTTGACCAAATCCCCACACAAAGTCAAAATTCATTATATTTATAACTAAATCCCTCTTCTACAATTTATAAGTATAGGGCCATAAATTCCTATTAAGCGCCCTCTTGACTATATCGCTTAATGTACAGCTTTGCGTATAAAAAATCAAATGAAATTTCATCCGTATTTTAGTGAAGAGATTAAAAGTCGTATGATTTAAATTTTATTCATTTACATTATTGGTATAACACAATAACAAAGTAAAATGGAAACAGCTGTTTCTTTTTTATACCCTACAAAACTTTAGTGGCGAGGGTATTCGTTTGCGTTTGTGCTGATGTTTGTAACACACAAACATATTGGTCTTATACCGACCTTTAAGTAAATGAGCGTAGAATCATTTTCAGAGTCGATTTATCTATTTGAAGCTTTATCAAAGTCTAAACGACACTGCCGATATTTGTAATGATCGGGCCTCATCTATATCCGCCCATGCCGAATATTCTATAGCCATCATCAAATTTTGTGTCGTAAAATTAAAGTAATTTTTGGAAGAGAGCGACTTTCGGAATAGGATCTTTTTGGAGATTTTTTTGCTTTATGATAAATTTCTGCTATTATAAAGCCAGTTGGGAGTGTTAAAAAAATTGTCTAAAGGGGTTACGATCAATTATGAACCGATCTTCGTAAAACTTTATAGAAATAGTTTGGCTTGTAATAAACTAAGTTATGTCGAATTTGTGTGCTGTACTGTGTAATGGGGGGTAGGCTCAATTATGAACCGATTCTCATAAAAATTTGGCAAAAAGACCTTATATGGGGAATAGGGTCAATAATGGTTCGACCCTATAAAATTTATAAAAGAGATTTTGTATTATTATGTCAATGAAATTCGCTTTACTCGTATTTCTAAACAGTAATGAGTGTTCAAGTAATTTTTCAAAGGGGACATTAAGTCGAATCTTACTGCTATAGATGTTTTTCTAGGCAGTACTGAGCTTAAAAATCTTTTTGTAAAAGGGACCTATTATGGGTATGTAGGGTTAATCGGTCGATCTTTATAAAATAAAAAATAAGAGATTTAGATTTTTATAAAACATGTTTATTCCGAATTTACGATGTGATTTAGATTCCTACATGTTTATACCTAATTTTACTTCTTTAAGCTTTTTATGAAATTAAAAGTCACTAAAGGGGACCTTATATCTGGGCTTAGCGAATTCAAAGATCAATATCGGCCATTTTTAATAAAAAAAAATACTTCATCGTTTAGACTCTACTGCCTTAACAGACAGACAGATGGACGGACATAGCAAGATCGTCTTTTAATCTAATAAGGACACAAAATATATACTTTTATGGATCTGAGACGGATATTTCGATGTGTTACAAACGGAAGAATATACAAAATGTCGAATTTTCCAGTTTATTTGTTTTAGCCCGTAGGTGTGTTAACAAGTCCTTCTATATTTTCCATAGGCATATTAACTATTCTAAAGACTAAATAAAAGACTAACTAGAGCAACTAATCCTAATAGACTACTTGCTAGAAAAGTCTTAAAAACTAAAGTATACATATATGTATAGTCTCCTGCAGATTTCTTATCTACTGTAACGAGTACAATAAATTTAATAGATTCAAACATATGCTCAGTTGCGAAACTGGTTACGTCTACTGATATCTATCGTGAACCGATTTTGGAAAATTTAATCAGCTGATTGTCTGTCAGAGTAATAGTTTTCTATGGTTGACTACTATTTGTTTATATTTCACACTTCTTCTCTAGTGATTCAGAGCGATTTACGCCAAATTTTTAGAGCGAAACAATTTCAAAGCTTCTTTAGAGATTTCATAGCGGTTATTTTTTATTCGATGATAACTATTTCTTTAACGCATTGTATAATTTCTTCAAGAAACTTTCATTTAAAACACAATTAAAACAAGTATGAATGTATAGTCTGGCATAGCCGACTATATGATACTATACACCATGTGTAATAGATATTGGAACAAAATGTAACGTATTTTCAAGCTCCAAGTTAACAGGATAAATAGTAGAAAGAAGAAATGGATTTATTATCGTTATTTCGAAAGAGATGAATTCAAAAATCAAAAGAATCCTCTTTGCAGTTTTTATGCTCGCTACTGTATATGAGAGTATATAAAATAGTACAATTGTAAAAATTTTACATACCTTGATGTATAAAATACATAAATATCGTTTCACTATAAAATACATAATGAAAATTTTTAATTAAAATATTTGAAATTTTTTTGGTTTATAAGCAATTATTTTTTTATTATTATTTTTTACGGTTTCTTTTCATTATAATAGTAATAATTATATTATTAACATTTTTGTTTATTTCTCTTATTACATATTATTACTTATTAATATATAATAATAATTTAACTAATAAAAAAAAGAGATGTCTACGATTAATGCTATAATATAAATTAATATTAAACTTTGTGAAAATTTACAACTTATATAGAAAAACTAAAAATAACTTATTTCTCTAAAAATTGTGATTAATTAGTTTTATACATATGTATACGAAAAAGACTTATAACATAAAAATTAAAATTAATTTTATATAGTTTTTTTTTTTGTAAAAATTTACATGTTTTGTATTTTATATTTAACATACTAAATATTGAGCAATTAGACATATACAAAAGTTTCGTAAGTTTTTGATAATTTTTCTTTTTTTTTTTAATAATATTTTTACATCATTGACTTAAGGGGACTAAATAGTTGAAGTTTATTTACAGAAATTATATAGGAACAATTATATGGTTGATTTTTTTATTTTTTTTATAAATTTTTTAGGATTTTTTACAATATGTGATAATATTTTTGTGATATTTTTTTCGTTTTTTATGAAACCAATTCCTTTTTTGGATTTTTTTAATATTAAAATTTATTACTTTAAAATTTATTTCCTAATAGTTTTTACAGTGTATGACTTTCATAACTATTTCTTTTTTTATGACCACATTTTGTGTTCTCAATAAATTTTATGATTTTTTATTTGTTCTGCCATATTGTTATGATTCAAATTGCCATTCAGTTTTCCTTCTTCACCTCCTCCAGCTATTCCTCCCATTGAGGCTTTATGCACACCATTAACCTGTCTTTCCAAAGCCAGCTGATGCTGAGTTTTTGGTATAAGCAATTCAGTTGTCTGTGCGCTCTGAGCGGTAGGAGTAGTAGAGTGACCATTTGTCTGAGAAAACTTTCCCGTCATCATTTCCTCTACATTAGCATTTTGCTGTTGTTGAGAGTTCTGTTGCTGTTGTTGTTGTTGCTGTTGTTCCTCATCTTCATTTTCCACATCTATGGCCGTATCATCGGCCTCAGACTCATCGTGTGAATGTTGAGAGAGTGGTGTTAATGCTGCTGCCAATGTAGAATGGTGGGCAGCATGATGAAATGGTGATTGCGAAGAGGCACGCATTAGGTGCTGCAAATGATGATGGTGAGCATGATGGTGATGAGCATGGTGTGTTAAATGCAGATTATGATGAGGTGAAAGCGGCGTTGTGGGTCGACCATATGAAGTTGTGGCTGTTGTAGTTGATGATGACGTTGTTGTAGAGGAGACAACAGCTGCTGCAGCTGCTACTGCGGCCGCAGTTAAACACCCCACCCCCTATACAAGTGAAGACAATGGTGGCCGTGGTGGGCTGTTATTGCGTGCGGCAGCAGCAGCATAATATTGCATAGCATGAGGATGGGGAGGTGGTGGTGGCACAAAACCAGATGTTGTACCATCATGATACAAAACGGGTACTCTCACTAAACGTTGGGCAGCATGGGCCATATTTGCCATATTAGCAGCCTCCAGTTCAGCAGCCAATTGTCTTTTCCACTTATTACGACGATTTTGAAACCATATTTTCACTTGTGTTTCGGTCAAACGCAAAGATGCGGCCAAACCGGCTCTTTCTGAAGAACTTAAATAACGCTTCATATCGAATGTGGATTCCAATTGGAAAACTTGAGCTCTAGAGAATACTGTACGGGTCTTTTTCTTACGTTTCGTTTGATTCGAATCGCCTTGAGGTGAAGAACCATCCGAAGGACCATCAGTGCCATCATCTTCTTCAATGATTTCTTCACCCTCATCATCAGATTCATTTGAACTGGTGGGTAGTAAATAGCTAGAGTTGGAGTGTGAGGAATGATGATTAAGACCTGCGCTCGAACTAGTGGGTGTTGTGGGCTGATGGGGTTGTGAGAGATGATGATGATGGTGATTATGATGTTGTTGATAGGATAAATGGGGAGAGGGTGATTTTGTGCCATTGTTATTGTTGTTGTTGCTGCTGCTACCATTAGCCAGAGAGCCATTGTGTTGGGGGGAAGGTGGAGATGAGGGATTCTCAGTGGTATTTGTAGAAGAGCTATCTGTAAATAGAGAAAAATATAAAGTTTTAAATTTAAAATGTTTACTTTTTTTTAAATAATAAAATAATTTAATTTTTTTCATATTATTAAAACACTCAATTCCTGCTTAATAACTAAAGCGCTTGTGCCTAGAGCAAGTTACTCTCTTTTGCAAAATATATTGTTTACTTTTAGAAGAGAAGGAGAGCAAAAGAGTAGAGTTTTTTTTTTGGTGGTAGTTTTTATTTCCTTTGCTTGTTTTATATTTAGTTTCCTGTAAAGTAGGTGGTATTTTTTCGCTAAGTTGTGTATGTGTTTAAATGTATAGAGATAACTGTAGTAATTGCTGTCGTTGTTGTTGTTGCCTTTTTCTTTTTGTATTTAAAAATGGCGTTTAAGTTAAATCTTTTGTTTTCTCATAACAACGTCATAAATGTCAGCAATTTACAGAAATTATAAGAAAAATTTAACAGGCACTTGACTTTTTTATGTAAAAAAAAAATAAAATAAAACAAACAACAAAGTAATAATTATGCTGAAGACAAAGAATTAAAAATATACTGCTGGAATATATTCAAAGAAAGAGGTTTATTGTTTAATTACTTATTTTTTTCAGAAATATCTCTTAATTAAGCAATTTTTACCAGAAATAAAATTGATTTTTAAAAGTTTTTACATAATTTTATCCTTAAGTTAGGCTACCTTTTTTATGCCTAAATATATGCTATGGATTTATAGAAATTGATTTACAACAATTGCTTAACAAAAAATCCCTATTAAAATATTACACACCTTTTGCTTTTATCTAGATTAACTAATGCAATTTAATTAAATTACCATTGAAACTAAAAATATTTAGCTTTTCTTTCATTGCACAAGATATAATAAGCTCTGGAATCCACTTAATCAACAAAATTCTTTAGTTGCTTTATTTAAATTTAGACGATAAACATTTTTAATCTTTTTTCGCAATTAATTACAATTAACAAAATTCCAATAAATTCTCAACGTTATTAAGGTTTCTTGGCATACGTGTAGCCGGCCCAAGAATGTTATACAATGGCCATAGTTTCTTAAGAATTTCATTTTTTTTTTTCTACTAAGTCAAAGAAATTTGTAAACTCTAAAGTCTGTAATTTTCATTGTAATCTTCAAGCCCAGTACAACTGTTGGCAAAACTTCTTCAATAACTAAAACAATTCAAATATGTACAAGCAATTGCATGCAAATACACACACACGTATGTATGTACATATGTATACACTTTACTGCGCCAGTAAAATGCAATTCAATTAAATGGCCAAAACAATTTGTACAAATAGTTTCATTAAAGGTATTACATATCAAAACGGTTTAACGGTTACAATAACACGCATTCCAATAGTTTGGAATGCAAGCATGTTTGTATGTATATGTGTGGATTTGTAAATGTTTATATGTATGTATTTTAAGCGTTACTAGGCTGCTGCATTTAACTAACGGAAGTCATATAAGATGGCTGTTATTGTGAATGTTTACGTCTGTCTGTCGTTAGAAGTTTTGCATGTATTTGTGTATTTATAGTTGAGTAGCATTTATTTTTGAATTGCTATTTTAGTTGTGGGCTTAAGCCTATTTAATTGGCCTCTTGCATTAAGACCCTACTAAATGCAATTGAATTTGATCATGTAAATTGGCCTTAAGGAACAAGTGCAATATGTTTCATTTTTTTATTGTTGCTGTTGTACGTGTAGACATAGTTGTTAACTATATATTTCCTTTTTTTATTTAATACTTCCAAGAATGTGTTTGTTTTGAATTTTAGTTAATACTAGCACAACACAAAAAAATTTTAGAAATTTTAGCTCATCATTTAAAAGTTAGCTAGTAAGTTAGTTAGTTAGTTAGTTAGTTAGTTAGTTTGAAAGAAGAATGGATGTACATAAATATACATCAAATTTGAAGAAATATACATAGACTCCTATAGGACCTGTTGTGAACTCTCTAACCAGTGCCTCAGATGGGAATTCGACCCAACACCTCCGATCTACCACACTAGAATACTAACCTACGGGAAAACACCCGATTTAGATATTACTGTCGGTAACTTTTTTCTTTTGTACAACTACTTTATGTTAAGTGTTTAAACTATACTTCTTTCTATATTCTATACTTCTATATCCGCTTGTTTGCATCAGTTCTCAAACTAGTTCCTTTGTCATTTGAAATTGTTAACTTCAGTTGATGCAATTAATCCCCATTTTTACATAGAACTATTGCAGTACCAAATAGTTTTAAAGAAATCGTTAATGGGAAACTCTTTAAAATGTTCTTAAAGTACTTCCATAGATGCTCTACTAGAACCAGTTTTTTACACAAACTCTAAAAGCTTTAAATTAAGAATTTAAAGAAATATTGTAAAATTCTAACTTACCATGAGTAGGACTATGAAAAGGCATACGTTGTGGAGCCCAGGGCCAACCGGGTGGACACAAGGCAGCATAACGACCAGCCAAAGCTCCCCATTGTGAAATGAAACCCAATCTGTAAAATAAACGAGAAAAAAACAAAACATTTCAAAATCAGGTAAATCGATCAATACTATAATTATACAATCAATAAACTTATTAAAGCTTTAACTTAAAAGTTTAATAAGCAAAACATAACTAAAACTAACCCTTTTTAGATTTTAACAAAAAATCTATAATGAATTGTTGTAAAAGCTTTTTATTCAGTAACAGCTGTTTAATATTTATAAGATTTATAAAAAAAATCTAAAACTTTTTTGCAACAACAACAAAAACAACCCTTAAGAAAATCTTATAAAATTCAATCTTTTACAAAACATGTATTCACATTTAACAAGCATTTATCTTAACATGATAAATCAAGGCAAATACAAAATACAACAAAAAACATTAGCTTCTTAAATTTACATCTGAAGGGTTGTGTTGTACGTAAAACCTGTTTAAAGATAATTTCCAACAGGTACTTTTTTCGTTTTTTTTTTTTTTTTTGGGGGGGGGGGGGGGGGGGGGCGTTGTTCTTCGTAAAATTTTTCGGAAATCTTTATTCTCATTCTTGTTAAAAAGCAAAGTTTTCTTTCTTTTTTTTCTTGACTTAATAAAGCACTTAAGTGATTTGTTTCTTTTCTTACAATCTGACCCTCCTTCCCTTTCACCAGATGTTAAATATTAAGATGTTTAATGGATGATTAAGAAGGGTAAAGTATAATGGTTTGTAACAGGAAAATGTTTTTTGGAAGGGAAGGAAAGTGAGGGTGTAGTAAAGGTAATGAAATCCATATTGTTGTAGATATATGTATACATTAGGGTGGTGGTTAGGTTGTATAATGGTAATAGTTGTTAATAGGTTGTATAGGTTTTATTCATATTCCTATTTAAGTATATATATAAACAGGTAATCATTAGAGGTCAAAGTTTTTTTGTTGTTGTTATAAATACATATTCTTTTTGTTTTTAGAACAAGTTGACTGTGGGGATTTTACTGAGATTTCATATCTCCAGACAAAATGTCTGTATACTTAAAAGAAAATTTTGTTTTTTCTACTTTAAGTCAGAAGTGTTTTTTAAGTTGTTATAATTTGTATTTATAAAACAAAAAAATAATAAAATCAAATGGTTTTATTTAAGACTTTTATTGATTTTTTTTTGTTGTGAAAAGATTTTAATAAGATTTAAAAAAGTTTAAGCAAATTTTTGTTTAAATTATTTTAAGCTAATTTGAAATGAAATTTAAATTTTTGTGGCATTTTAATAATAAAAAGAAAACTTTTTATTTTTTATATAAATTGGAAGCAATATTTGGTTGCTAAATAAATTTATATTGAAAAGAAATGAGTTAAAAGGTCGCTATCTTACAAATCACTACTTATATAAGTACTTAAAAATAAAAAGGAAAAAACAGCTTTTAGAGAAAATGATACTTTTCTTCTTGTTTAGTTATTTTATTGTGCGTCCAATAATAGTTTTAACAGAAAAGCTTTATTGTTTCTCTGTGTTTGTGTGACAGCGAGCAATTTTATAAAATGTGCAAATAAAATGACAAAACTCAAAATTATTTTACTTACTTATCTGATTATATTTAAGTCATTTTAAAAGTAATGCAAACTGTAAGTAGTATGCATTAAAAAGTAATTGGTTATATAAGTACATTTTTGCTTTGATTTTATACATTTGAAAATGACGGACAGTTAGACAAATCGTTGTATAATGTAATAAGGAGCCCGAATATAAATACTTTTTTCACCTCAAAATTTAGATGAAAAGATCGTCCTAGAACGTAGTAAGGAGCCAGGATATACATGAATACTTTTGTTATATTACACACAAAATTACGAAAATCAAAATGTTAATGTCAGATATACAAATATATACATTTACTTAAAGCAATTTAACTCCAAAGCTAGATAAATCGGACATTATTATCTATATCCTTAAAGTAGATTAAATGAAACAACATTTCTAAAAAACGTCTTTCAATATAAAGCTTTTTAACTTTTCTTAAAAAAAAAACTACTCTTTTTTCATTTTAAACGAAAGAAACCTTATGTTAAACAACATGTTTTTTTAACTACCAGCTAATTTTTCAAAACTCCATAACTCTGTGGCTATAAATACCCCCCAAACCATTTATACATAGAACATTTGTAAACAAAAAAAATTCCAACAAAAATAGAGATGGAAAAACCTAAACAATTTATTTAAAAATTCATTGTCTTGTAACCAAAAAAATATAACGAAAAAAAGAAAAAAGGCAAAAAAAAACAAAACATTTTTAAAACATTTAGACAACAAACTGTAAACTCAAAAACTACCCTTAATAACAAAGACAAAAAAAAAATAAAATATACAAATATTAAAACAATAGGGAGCGGGAGCTCAGAAACCCAGCTACAGATCTATTTAAAATTGGATACCTTTTACAACATAAACAACAGCAGCAACAACAAACGACAACAACATCATTTTATTACATCTACCACATTTCCGCCACAAATGACACCCATTTAACGTTTTACACAGAAAATTTGTAACAACATTTTACTTTGGGCTAAATTTTAACGTATTTATTACATTTAGGTTCACACAGACATTTATTATTTATATTTTCAGCTTTTTCATTTAGGCTTGAACAAAAAAATAAAAGAATTACGGCTAAAAATGAAATTAGCCCATTATAATTTTTGAGGTTGGTTTTTCGTTTTTTTTTCCTGGTGTCAGCTAGTGAGGGAGGAAGTCCTTATTTTTTGGCTTAGCACAAAAGTAGCTTTTGTTTTTAACAGCTTTTGATTTAAATCTAAAAGGACTTTATATAAACAATTAACGTTAGATGTTTAATAGTTGTTGATGATCTAAATTAAAAGGACATTATTTGTATACAAATTGAGAGCATGGTTCAAAATAAATGTAAACATAATGAATAATGACAGGAGATCTGGGATGAATTGGAATTGGTGTTTTTAAACATAAATTAATGTAATTAATATTCATTAAAAAATTTAAATATTTATTAGATTTTTTGGCTAAAATTTTGTTTTGATTTCCTTAGCCCCAAACACATGTAATTAGAGGCAAGTAGTTACATTGACCGCTTATAAATAGGCAGTTACATAGGTCATTACTACACTATTAAAAGTAATGCAGTAGGTAGAAGTCAGAAGTACGATAGGTTGTAAAAGCAACCCTTTTCTTCTTATATAAAAATCGAGGACGAATGTATAGCCAGGCTACAGGCTACAGGCTAGACAGTATATTATACCATAGACTAGACTATAGATTGGGCTATAGTCTAAACTATATACAAGACTTTGGACTGGACTATAGACTTTACTGTAGACTTGCCTATAGACTGAGCTATACATTGGATTATAGACTAGACTGTAAACTGGACTGTAGACTAGACTATTCCCTAGACTATGGACTAGACTGGAGACTAATCTACAGACTACACTATAGACTAGACCATAGATTAGACTATAGAATAGACTATAGGCTGGACTATAGACTGGACTATAGACTGGACTATAGACTGGACTATAGACTGGACTATAGACTGAACTATAGACTGGACTATAGACTAGACCATAGACTGGATTATAGACTAGACTATAGACCAATTTATAGACTATACTAAAGAATGTACTAGGCTTCAACCTTAACTATACAATAGACTATAGAATGGACTATAGACTATATTATAGACTAGACCTTTGACTAGACTATAGACTAGACTATAGACTAGACTATAGACTAGACTATAGACTAGACTATAGACTAGACTATAGACTAGACTATAGACTAGACTATAGACTAGACTATAGACTAGACTATAGACAAGACTATAGACTAGACTATAGACTAGACTATAGACTAGACTATAGACTAGACTATAGACTAGACTATAGACTAGACTAGACTATAAACTAGACTATAGACTATAGACTAGACTATGGACTAGACGAAGTAAATCTGAGTCGATTGTTATTTTTTAAGGTGAGTGTAGGAACAATATTTTTCATCATTACAAACATCAGTATAAACTTATAATACCATCCCCACTATAGTGGTGTAGGGTATAAAAACTCCACTTCTTATATGCTTCAGACTTTCTTCATTTTACTTTTCCAATATTTTCACACATGTTTTAAATTTCTTAAAGGTTCAATTTGTAACAAACTTTTTTCTTTTAGTTACTAACTAAATGGTAGCAAATAACTTCATACATATATAGTATTTAGTATTACTGTAATATTTTCACACACCACAAGCAACCCTGCTGTTCATTAACCTTTTGTTAACCACCTTTTAGACTATTGTCAAATGAACCGATTTAAAAATGCCAGTGATTTGTATTTGCATGTCTACGAAAAGTATACTTTCTACACTAGACCTCACTAACCTTCTCGTAAAAGCAAACGCTAACCTTAAATCATCACCCCACTCTCCCCACCTACCAACTAACAGACAGTTGTGCCCTTAAGCTGAAAATGAAAAGAAATTAATACATACTCTAGGTAATTGAAATAAATCTTAATTTTGCTCTTTTCCTCCCTGTAATAGTAGTGACATTAACATGTTCAAACTGACCTGTTTATTTAGTTTAATCAATAAAAAAATTTGATTTGTTTTATTGTTTATTTGTTTCTTAATTTTTTTTATGATTTTGTTTTATTTAATTTTGTGAATTAAAGTTGTTTTAGTTAAAAAGATTTTGTAAAATATATTTCTTGTTCTTATTTGTGTAAATTGTTTTTTGGTTGATTTGTTGGTTTCTTGTAGGGTTTCTTTTACAAATATTTACTTTGTTTTTTTTAGTATCTTTTGTATGAGTTGTTTTTGTTGTCTTTTATGGTTTAATACCAATATTTATTTTTTTCCCATTTTTTTGTAGTTAAGCTTTTTAAAAAGTCAATTAGAGAAACAATTTAAGTGTGAAAAATAAAACAAGAACTAAATAAAAAGAATGTTCCAAAAAAAAAAAACAGATATAATGTCTAACAAACAATTAAATAAAAAAGGTGAGTAAAATGTCATTTAACACTAGAAATCCCAAAGGGGGACCGAATAACGGATTGAAGGGTTTTAAAATGGTTTGACCTAAAGTTTCTTTAATCATACTAACCGAACTAATAATTCGGGAGTAGTTAAGCTTAACACAAGATAAACGGCATATATAACACCTTAAAGTATGTTAGATGTTGCAAGAAATGAAAATAGGAAAGTTCTTGGAATATTCTCGAATAATGTGAAAATTTGTTAAATGTTACTTTTTTATATAAATTAATCTTAATAAAACATTGTTAACATTTTATTTTAGATTTTTGAAATATTCACGAAATTAGAAGAACAATTTAAAAACAATTTTCCTAATTTCTCTTAGAACGAATGATATTTGAAAATTGTTTTCGTAAATATTAGCAAAAGAACAAAATTTTTAAAAATTGTTTTATAATTTTACTAATTTATTCGAGAATATTACTGGAACTTTATTGTTAAATAATTATAATAAGAAAACTTTAAATTCAAATGTCGAGAATATTCCAAGAACTTTGATTTCCTAAATATTCACGAATAAATAAAATTTTAATTTGTATTAAATAGGAGAATATTTTATAAACATTAATAAAATTTCGAAATTAAAATTTCGAGAATATTCCAGGAACTGGAGCTGCGTAATTGTTAACAAATATTAAGTTTATAATAAATTTTCGAATTCTTTGTGAATTCAATATTCCAGAACTTCTATTCAAGCATTTTTTTGACTTTAGTCGAGAATATTTGGGAATCGATTCGGAATCGATCGAATAAAATTTTAATTTGTTTCAAATTCGAGAATATTTTATGAACTTTAAGCTTAGTGTTTATCATAAAGCTTTTGTTAATAAAATTTTTAAATCAAAATATCGAAAATATTCCAGGAACTTTATTACTTAATGTTTTACTTTCATAATGTGATGATAAAATTGTTTGCAAATTTGTAGTAATAATTATTAAGTTTACAATCAATAAGCAAATTCTGTTAAGTTTTAGTATTATTCGAGAATTTAATGCCTACATCGTCCGACAAAAATGGAAAAAATTCATTTGACAAGAACCGGATGATATACGTCTGATGCTATTATAAATTTAAGGGAAAAAAGTAGGAAAGTATAGTCGGGCATGGCCGACCATATAATACCCTACACCATGAGTATATTTTAAAAATTTTTACTTTTTATTTTTTTTTTTATAAAGAAACTTTTATGTTGAATATTACCATAATTCCAAAATATTTAAGCAATTTATTGATAAAAAAAACTAAAATTTCTAAATAAGGCTTTATATAGGTCAAATATGGGGCGATCCTCGGTAAATTTGGGAAAAGGATATATTTCTAAATAACAGTTAGTTTTGTTGAGTTTCATTGCGATACAAATGGTTACAAGTCAATTTTAGTCGTTTAAGACATTTTTTGAAGGGGGGTTTGTATGGGGACTAGGGTCAAATCCTTACGAAAATCTGCAGTGTCATTTATACTTATATAAAACTTATTTGTGCCAATTTTTAGAGAGATAGCAGAATATTTGACGTAATTATGTCATAAATAGTTCAAATCGGGAGGCACGGTTGTATGGGGGCTAGGTGAAATAATAGACCGATTTCAACCATTTTCGTCCCTGTGCCGAAAAACATGCTTGGTCCAAATTTCATCAAATTATCTTGAAAATTGCGGCCTGTACCTTGCGCACAAGGTTTACATGGACAGCCAGCCAGCCATCCGGACAGACGGACGGACATGTCTTAATCGACTCAAAAAATGATTCTGAATCGATCGGTATACTTTAAGGTGGATATTGGACCAATATATTTGTATGTTACAAACTTCAGCACAAACGTATAATACCCACCCCACTATAGTGGTGTAGGGTATAATTAACACAAAATATTTTACAACTCTTGTTTGATCAGTAGAAGTATTTTAAAATTTTTTTTGAAAAATGTATTCCTTAAAACTTTGAAGTACTTTAAAAAGGACACAGGATCACGAAATGAAAAACTAACAAAGCTGATTTTCTCTATTAAGTTTATAGTTTCAGATGTATATCATCTGGTTCGTGTCTAATTTTGAGTGTGTAATATTTAAATAAATTTATTATTATAACTCGGTAATAATCGAGAATATTCCTAGAATTATGTAATATTTTGATATTGTTCCAAATCATAATATTTGAATAGCTTAAAAGACCTTTATTGTTAAAACTCTCGATAATCATCTTAAATCCAACAAATTACCCTCATAATCATATTAAAATCATATTAAAACCAAAAATTTATTTTTGGTGTCAAAATCCTGCACAATAAAATTTAAAAATCCCCCCCTCTAAGGCAAATCCTTATCCTTTTTGAATTTATATTTGAAAAATCATTCATGTATACCAAAGATTAAATTAAAAATTTTGCATATTCATACATTTCATTCTAATTTTATTTTATACTAATTACCATCTTTTTTGCATTTCTATTTACAGCATAATACTCTTTGTAACCCTAAAGTGGCGGTTAGTCGAGAATGTTAAGCAAACTGGTCACTTGAAAAACCACAAAGTAGCAAAATATTTCAATTACCTTTTATCTTGCAATTCATATTTATTTATTTATTGTTTGATGTTGCTGATATTTTGACTGGGTAAGTAACATTATTACACAAACACACACTTACTTAATACAATTGTTGTACTCATTTGAAAATATTAATGTTTGTTGTTGTTTTCTTTTTTTTTTTCTTCAATTTCATTCGTATTCATGCGTTTTTCATGTTTTCAATTTTTTTTAATCGATTTTAGTTTTATGTTATGTTGGTTAAGTAGAGATTTGGTTCCGATTCATTCTTCCTAGTACTTACTACTACTTTAACTTTCTTTGAATTTTTTCGTAACAAAAAATATACATATATGTATATATTACGCCTGATTGCATACGCAGTTTCTGTGTGAGCATTTGTATGTGAAAAAAAGATTAATTTTTGCGTCCAGTAGTGTTTCGTTAGTATTCATTGATTTATTCAGATGATGAAGGTATCAAAAGAGATTTACTGTGGTGTGACAATTTTGCCAGAGTTACGTACTCATGTTTGTTTTGTGAAACTATTCAAGTCTAAACATATTTATTGGATTGTAAATACTCTTAGTTATAAGAGGACTTTTATGACATTTGCTCTATTTAAATAGTTTTTATATGCAAAATGTGCGTAAGTGGTAGATTTGATTTTTGTTTCGATTTTCTTCATAAAGGTATTAAAATTTATGCGTAACGCGATTACCTATCATTCATAGTAAACATTATGCATTATGTTTTATAGGAAAAAGTTTAAAATTTAGTAAAATCAATTTAGTTTTCTACAAAGAAATACAATTGAATTTTGATCATTTTATTTGCATGAGTATAGAAAATGTTTTAATTGCACCCCACAGAAGTTTGACAAAGACTTATTGCTGCTCAAATTTACAGTTCTTTCCATTTACGTATTCTTCGTTTTTCATCACGAATGTAGGTCTAAACCTACCAAGTAATTATCTAATTCTGCAAACTGCTGGGTCAAAGGCTATATAACATATCTAAGGCAGTTGTTAATCAACTGTTATTTAATCTTTGTTAATGACAATGAAGACGATCATCACTTTACTGTCCCCAGTAATCTAGTGGTAGGAATGGTTCATTACAATGTTTTACTTGACGTCATGTCAAAATAGGTTTTTATGTGGAAAGTCGGATTGACTAAGTCTAACAATAGCTAGTACGTTAGATAGCTAGTTCAGGACTGTCCCTCCACCCTCGGCTTTATCTAACTTATCTATGGACAGTAATCTAGTGGCAGGAATGGTTCATTACAATATTTTACTTGACGTCATTGAATAAGTCTAACAATAGCTAGTACGTTAGATAGCTAGTTCAGGACTGTCCCTCCATCCTCGGCTTTATCTAACTTATCTATGGACAGTCAACCAACTGTTAATTCACGAATGTATACGAAACAGTAAAGACGGTCACTGTACTTCACTGTCTCCCAGTAATCGAGCGTTTTGAAAAGGTTCATTACCATGTATAGCTTGGCGATTTATTTACTTCTAGGAGATATGTTGAAATAGTAAGTTATTTGGATAGTGCGATTGCCTAAGTTTAACCCTAGTTGGTAGGTAAGACAGCTAGTTCACGACTGCCCTCATACCTTCGAACTGCTGGGTCAGAGGCTTTATCTAACATATCTGGCGGCAAGTCGTAACCAACTTTTGGTTGTTGGGTAAGAATTGAAATTCTAACTTTTTAATTTTGATCCCTGAACAATTTCATAATTAATTTCTAATAAACTCCCAAAAATCAGATAACAATTCCCTTAACCTCATGTTTTGGGACATTTAAACAGATTTTTATCTTCAAAAAAAAAACAATATTAATTGCATATTTTCCAGTTACATTCCCACTAACTAAATGGCCATTTTTCCACTATCGCGCCATCTCTAATAACAACTAAAAGTAAGAGAAACAACAAAATTGCAAAAAAAGGAAGAATCCTTAAAAAGATATTAACCCTCTATGGAAAAATATAGACAAAATCTAGTTCTACAAATATGGCATGTGAGCAAACTGTTCAAAAAAAAAGAAAAAAAAAACAATATGAAATTTGATAAGTTTGTAAATGAAGAAGAACGAACAAACATATTTTGTGAGTGTGTGTATGCTTTAGTTATTTCTGCCGGCTTAAGCTAGAGTGGCGAGCATAGATTTACACAAATCTACAAAAACAAAACAGGGAAATAAAACTAAACAATTTTTTGCATTTTACACAAATTCATCTACATATATGTATATGTTTATGCACACACACACCCTTTGGTAAAATCACAAACTAAATACTTTTTCTATGTATAATAGCAATTTTGTATAGACTTGAGAGTTAGTGTCCTTTTTGTTGCTAGCACTTCCTTTTATATTCTGTTGTTCTATTATATTATTTGAAATCCTTTGTATTAAAGTTATTTAATATGGAACATATATTGTTTCTAGGTGGTTGATGTTAAGATGATGTAAGAAATTTGTCCATTTTTTTCAGTTCAGTTCAGTTCTGTTTTGTTATCATTATTATTGTATTAATGAAGTACAATTATAATTAACATTAAATAATTACGATCTTTATGTATTATAAATCAATATCTGAGATTTAAAGGTATTAATTGATAAAATAATACATTGTTCGTATTACATAAATTTTATAATATCAAAAACAATTGTAAATCCTGTTATAACATTTTGTTACACACATAGAAAAAAAATTCTTTAAAATTTTACACATTTCTGCTATAAATATGATAATCTTATGCTGCATATAAAAAGGGATTAAATGTTTTTTTTTTTGCCAATGTGTGCATATGTATGTATTTTTCTAACTGAATGACTATTTGTCTGTCTGACTTTACCATTCCTATTTCCTATTCTAACTAAACTGTTAATAATTTGTAAGTACAATAAATGTTTGCCATATCTAGAAGCATTTAGTGGAAAATAATTGCTGTAAATAAAAAATGTTTAACACAAATAACAAAACTACATCATATGTGCATTAGCACTTTGTAATCATTGTATTTATGATTTTAAATAATTTTTTTTTTTAATTTTAAATCATAGGATTTTAACTAAAAGTTTAGCATTAAAATGCGGTATTTAACTTTGGCATTTAGGTGAAAATGTTAATTGTTTAAGAAGCTTTAAAATTAAATAAAAATATATTTTATTTAAAATAATAATATTCATAAAGTTTTAAAATTTTTTAAAATAATCCAATTTTTTTTTTCTAAAAATTAAGATTTTATTTAGTTTTTTTTTTTTTTGTTCAACTCTAACTCGTGAAGTACACATACGTATTAAAACTAAATTAAGTTAAAATTTAATATATTTCACGAATATTCCAGGAACTTGTTCTAGAATAATGCATACTTTTAGGAGTTATTGTTTAAATATATTTTGTAAAATCATACGTAAAAATATTTTTTAAACAGCAAGCTTTTATTAAAACTAAATTAAGTTGAAATTTTATATATTTTACGAATACTTTAGAAACTTGTTCTACAAAAATACATAGTTTTAGGAGTTATTGACGGAATACATTTCGCAAAATTATATGATTTATTTTTAGTTATAGCTTTAAAGTTTTATCACAAATATTCCAAGAGTAAAATATGCAAAATTTTAGTCTTTTTAGCTTGTAATTAAAATTTGTTAAGATTCAATAATATTCTAGGAATTTTTTCTAGAAAAATGCATAGTTTTAGGAGTTATTGTTTGAATATATTTCGAAAAATTATATGGTTTATTTTTAACTTTAAAAAACTTGTATTTATGCCTTTGTTATGTAAATTACTAAAATTTTGTAAAGAGAATTTCTTGGAATATTTTCGAAACAAATTAGAAATGTCAAAATATACATATGCAACTTGACAATGATGCACCTAAAGCCTAAAGGTATACCGCATTTTTTGCATCCAACTGAAAATCGAAGATAAAATCGAAAACTTGTATAGATTTTAATTCGATTCGACATGTTTCAATAAATATTTAAATCGATTTTTATAAGCTTAAGGCACAACAAAGCCTAAAAGTATATTACACAAATCGAAGGTAATGCTTTTAGACTCTTTATGTTTATTTTTTAATAATTTTGAAGAAAGACCATTTTTTTACTTTAGTTTTAACTTTAAAAAGCTTATATTTATATTGTAGACAAGCAACTATTATAAATCTCTATGGAAGCATAAAATTATGCTTTAATTATGCAAATTTCTTTAAAATTTAAAAAACAATTTCTTGGTACATTCAAATAAAACATATAAAAACAAACATATTTAAAGATAAATTAGTCTTACAAACAAATAACAGTTATAGATGTTGGTCAAGAGAATTTATCTGTTTCAGAAAAATATAAATTGTTTTAATGTCTTTCACAAAAAATTAAGGCGCTATTCTTGTTTATTGCATACTTTAAGGTAGTTAACTTTTAGCTTATTGCATACTTTTAGGCAGTTAATTATTAACTTACTGCATATTTTTAGGAAATTAAAAAAAAGTTGTAATAAAAGTAATTTTTTAATAAATTTCTCCAATTTATCTTATTATTTCAACAAATTTAAACTAATATAAAAGTTTTTCGCAAATATTTTCAAAATAAAGCATACTTTTGGGCTGTTAAGCAAAGAAAAACTACTTAGAAAATCCTTTGGCAAATTTTACAAACTTTTATACTTTAAATGTACAGATTTTAAATAAAGTATATAATTCTTGGAATATTCCCTAAAAATATTTAATTTTAAAAATGTAAATTACAAAAGAATACTCCTTCTAGCTTAATAACAAATTATATTATATTACTTAATTATTACTGAAATTAAAAATTTCTTTGTATGCAACATTTTTATTCATTAAATTTTAATCTTAAATATTATCAATATTTACATACATAATTGTAATTAAGCAGAAAAATTGTAAATTTAAAAATACAAACATAATTCCATCAAAATATTTAAACATTCATAAAACCACATTAATCAATTTTATTATCTAAACTAGACGCCCCAAAAGCAATGAATAAAACCCCTAAAATATATCCTAAATAATTAAACGATTACTCAACGACTTTGTTAAGCTTTAATTAATCATTCATATCATACTTGACTTTTGGGTTGAAACGAAAAAAAAACCCTTAATGTATAAAATAAATTCATTGTAAAAGATGTTAAAATGATAAATTTATCAAAAAGGTAAGCACACGTCAACTAAAGCGCCAATTTAAAGAAGCCCTACTTACTACACTCACTTATTCATTTACTCTCTGGCTGGCTGACTGGCTGTCAAACACATACACACACACACGCTTACACGAGCCACAAACGCGGGAGGATCCGCTTTTATCTTGATGGCTTCTTTTTGTGTTTATTTTTTTGGGTTTTTTTAATTTTTAAATAAATGTGTACATCACTTTAGCACTTGCCAGATCTTTATCTGTTCAAAAATATATATAAAAAAACCAACAGGGTTTCTTTTTGTATTCCTTATTGCCAACAAAACAGAATTGCATTTGTGTGTGTGTGTTTTCAGGCCAAAAGGGGGAATATTTATATAATTTCTGTTAATTTAATGAAAATGATCATTATTAACAGACTTTTTAGGGGTTTGTTGTTGGTTATTTCTTTTCGAAGTTTTAATTTAAGCAACTTTTGGTTACAAATTTTTTTTTAAACTGTTTAAAAGCAGTAACTTGATCCTTGATTATATTTTAATATATTTTCGACATTTGAATTTAATATTAAAGTTATCTAAATGACCTTTAACGTTTTACATTTATATACGTTTATGGGTCACTTTTAAGTAGTTTTTAAAAGTTTAAAATTGTAGGGGTGTATTATTTTTTATTTTAATTAATAATATTACTTAATGGCAATGTAACCATATATTTAAATTTATCAGCTGTTAATAAAATTTTGATCGTTTGTAGTTTTTTTTTTCATTTAAGTGAAATTCAATAGGTCTCGATATTATTTTTGAAACAATTACACAAATTTAAATGCAGTAAGTTTTTTTCCTAAGAAACACTTAAAGTGTTTGTAAATATATAGAGCGTTTAATATTGAAACAATTTGTTTGGGTTTTGTTATCTTTTTGATCTAAAAGATTTATAAAATTCCAGACATTTTTCTTAGTATCTGTTAGTTACAGGTGAATTGTGAAATTGTCTTGGATTTAAAGAGCTATTGTGTAATATGATTTTTAAGGTACTACGTTGTCAACAAATTCTTTTAAATTATCTAGAGTTTTGTTAATTTTGTTATTCTATCGAAATATTAAAATTTTTCTCAAGTTACTTTTTAACTTTTTAATATAAATTGTATTAATTTGCAATAATAACTAATATAAATATTTGTCCAATTCACATTCGATGTTGTATCGTTGTAGCGTTGTAGGTTAAAATAATTTTTTTTGAAACAAAAACAATTCAATAATAAAAAATTCGAAAGACCATACAACACAGATTGTTAATTGGACAATTATTAAAAAATTTAAATAAAATCCTAAAAGTATGTTATTTTTAAGCAAATTTCTTCAAATTTGTAAAAAAGAATTTCTTTAAATATTCTCAAAACAAATTAGAAATAAAAAATAAACATATTTCATTAAATTTATGATTATTAAAGAAAACTTGGACTTATAGACAAATAACAATTATAAATGTTAGTCGAAGCTCTTAATGTGAGCCTAAAAGTATGCCTTTGCTATTTTGGATTTTTTTGGATTATTTTCGAAACAAACTAGAAATGTGAATATATACATATTTCATTCAACTTATAAATGCCGAATAGAAAAACTATTGGCCCGATATTTCTCACAATAATGCACCGATTTCAAAGAATTTGCGTTATTTTAAAGCAAAACTTGACAAAACATTAACTTACAACAATGCCTAAAGTTATACCGCACTTTTTCGCATACAACTGAAAATCGAAGATAAAATCGAAAATTTGTATAGATTTTAATTCGATTCGAGATGTTTCAATAAATTTTTCAATCGATTTTTATAAGCTTAATGCACAATGAAGCCTGAAAGTATATCACACAAATCGAAGATGAAATCGAACTAATAGAGATTTAAATTCGATTCGACATATTGGATAAAATAATTGAATCGATTTATAAAAGTTTATGTTGTATGTATACCACACTTTTACAGTTTTTAGTAAAATCTTTAAACAAATAGATTCCCAGAATATTAGCGAATAAAACTATAATTCGTTATTACACTCAAATTTAAAAGCTTAAACTATAATTTTTGTTTTGAGGAAAACAAATAACATTTTCAACAATAACAAATTCTAGGAATATTTGAAAAAAATACAAGAAAATCAAAAACCATAATTGTATTTGTAAAAATTATCTTAAAACTTTTTCTAAGAAAAAATTTAATACAATTAGTATCTGAAGATAAGAGTTTTTGTTTTAACTTTCAAAATCTTTTAATAATCGCGAAAAGAACTTAACACTTTCTTAAAATAAAATTTCTGTAAAAAGAAAACACTTACCTTGATAACATGGCAGCATCTTGGGGTCCTCCAGCGCCTACCGTAGCCGGCGGCAATTGTGGTATGGGTGTTATTAAATTTGAACCATTCTTTTTCGGTTCATTACGACTTAAAATAGAGGAAATGGAAAAACTAGTAAAACCATTACCCGATGTTACTTTATTTATATTGTTATTTAAAGCAGCCGCCGCTGCTGCAGCAGCTGCTGATTGTTGTTGTTGTTGACCGCCAGCGGTATTTGTTTCATTATTATTCAACATCTTTGAATTATTATTATTATTGTTATTATTTGTTTGTGATTCTTCGGTTGTAGTGGATTCTGGGGATTTAGGAGCCATGGCAGCCATAGCCGGTGGACTAAGACGTTCACTGTTGAGAGCATTGGAAAAATGATGTGCCGCCGCCGGTGTTACAGCAGCTGGATGTAGTAAATGTTGATGAGCAGGATGTGTTAAATGGCCAAAACTGTGCAGAGCATGATGCAAAGCTACCGGATGGCCAGCATTTAAAGAATTCAAATGATGCTGTAGGTGATGATGTAAAACTGTTGGCGGCACAGCAGCAGCCATAGTGGTGGGACTGTGGTGATGATGATAATTGGAAGTGGTTGATGTGGGTGTGCCTGCGGCTGTAGTGGGTGTATGATTGGAGTTGGGCGTTGAGGCACCATGTGAACGGGCCGGTGAGTTGGATCTGAGAGGCGTTTCATGACCCTCTTGACCGCAACCCATGGGACTGGGTTCGGGACTAGAGACCACACTTATATCAACTTCATGTTCAGAGGAAGACATGTTTGTAACTTGTTTCGAAGTTTTATTTAATTTTTAAAAAAAATATTTTTTGTTTTCTTTTTCTTTATGCTTAAAAAAACACTTATGGATTTTTTTTTAAATTATTTTTTAACTGCTCATTATTTATTTTTTTAATTTTTATTTAAACTTTTTTTTAATATTATCTTAATTGTGTTCTTTCACTTTAGTATATTTTTTTTGTACACGTTTTGTTATTTTTTTAAAGAGATTTTTATACAAATATTAAAATTGTTTTGAAAAAATCTTTAACTATTTTTATCCGTTATTAAAAATGTATACGTCCTTTCACGATCATCAATGTTTTACATTTAAATCGTTCATATCCTTTGTTGTGTATCCGTAACCGTTAACAAACGTTTACTGTCGGTCTACTCTCGCTTGACAGAAAGACAGACAAACCAGCGAAAATTCTATACACACACTTTTTTTACATTCAAACTTATACGAATATATTATCCTTGCTGGAATTATATCCTTTTTTTTTGTGAAAATTCTATTGAGCACGTTATAGTTTTTGTTGTATGCGTGTGTGTGAGTGTTGTATGGGTGTGTGAATGTTTGTTGTTTGAATAAATTTTAGTTGGAGAGAGTGTGTAAAAATGTTTTTTTTAGTGGATTTTCAAAATGTAATAATTGTTGTTTTATTTTTGCTTTCCACAATAGTAGACCCTCTCTCTTATTTCATATATATGCAAACTTTTTTCTAAGTTAAACGTTGTAAACCGTTTTATATCGAAAATTCTTTTCTATTTTTTTTATTTTTTGTAAAATAAAGTTTAAGTTGAGTTTTTGATGACGTGTTTGTCTGTTTGTGTTTAAAACACAACTGAATCTAAGGTGGTTGGTTTAAAATTCTTTTAGTCTTTTGCCAACACTACCCAAAAAAATAAAATAAAATACAAAATAGCACAGACACATACAAACACAAACGTTTAAGCGTAAAAATGGTTTTTCACTATTAGTACACAGTCATACTATAATCCATACACTACCACCACCTTTTGTTACCGTTTCTACAGACAGGAAAATGTTCTCAAACACACACCAACAAACAAATACAATTGTAACAAAGACAAAGACTCTTTTGCCACCTTGTTTTCTTTCCATTATTTTATTTGTTGCAGGGGGTTGGTTTTTGCATTTTACTATTGCGAATCCATTTTTCCAAATGAGTAAATTATTTTTCTTTTCTTTGCAACACCCCTCTTTACTCAGTGCTTACTTGGTGTTCATACATATGAATATTCACTCATTTTTATTCTGTTTATAAGTGTTTCAATTCCATTTTGTTAATGAGTAGTTTTCATAACACAGATTTGTTGTCTTCATTTCCGTTTCCCAATTGTTTATCAATTATATACATACTACATATATGTATGTATATTCCTTTGACTGTATTTTTTTACGTCTGTATGTATATATTTCAATCTATTTTTCTTGTAGAAAGCATTAAATCAATCATTTAATATACAAAAGGTCAAGTGTTACACTATTGCAACAATAACTTTATTTTTCATTTAAGGACAAAGTGATTGTATTGCTTTTATATTTCCTCGAACAGGCAAAAATGCCAATATGTCTCTAAGCCAAAGAGAATAAACTCTTACACCGAACAAAATGATAATGAAGTTATACTATATGGCAGCGAAGTCGACCTCTATATATGGGCTTGAATCAAGTATGAAGCGATTTTCATAGTGTAACAAATTATTTATTTGTATACCCTTATAAAATCATATATCTTTTGAAAAAAGTCGAAATCCTGAGACAAATTTAGATGTTCCTAAAATATTGATCCGTGCTAAATCTGAATATGACCTCAGATTTGAGATATTGAGATTTAAGATATTGTGACCTGAAATTGTTGGCCATTTTTATATAAAATGTTGTATATCATCTAAAAGTCCAATCAGTCAACTTTTAACATCTGACATATCTTCTTTATACTTCGAGATATCATCATCTAAATCTTGAAATTTTACGGTTTGTGGTATATTTATGGTATTTATACCCTACACCACTATATTTTGGAGATTATTAGGCTTGTAAATAGTATTTTTGATAACGCACAAAAATATTCGATCCACATCTATCTAAGGACGTTCTAATCGAACATAAATTACTTTTTAATTCGTCTTAACGATGTCTCTGTATCCATCGATTTCAACGATAATATCTCATACAGAGAAACATAACAAATAAAACACAAATTATTTTGAAAAAATTAGAACCTATAAAAGAAGTTATTCCTACAAGATACCCTTGATATGCTTTCACCGACTTTCCTCAATACATAAAGACATTGTCTACAATTATACGATATTCGTCCTTAAGCAATCCAATCAATTTTCACTTATCTCATGCAATCAATTTGATTGAAAAATTTTGTATAAATAAAAATTTAAATAATGTTAATTAAGTTAAATGTAAATAACATTTAAAATTGTCAATAACAAGGACTGTCAATAACAAGGACTTCAAGAAGATTTCTTAAAAAAAAAACAAACGTCTGAGTAAGACATAGGCATGATACATGAAAGAGACCACTAAGGAAAAAGAGGAAGAGCAATTACCTTAAATATAATAATATAACAACAAGCTATAAATTAACTAATGAACCTCTTATCAAAATTAATTTCAATAGTTGCACAAACACTTTGACAAAGTAATACTATCAATACATACACACACCAGTCCAAACATCTGATATCCGTTTTAACAAAGTTAATATTAGAAAATTAAATATAATACACACCTTACAAACGACAATCAACCAAGAATGTTGTTGTAGTAGTTGTATTTTTAGGAAAACACCTGTCGAAAGTGTCGTACAAAAAATACTTATAAGGACGAAGGTGGGGGCTATTAAAGAATTGACAGTTCAATAAAACCACTATAAACATTATAATTAAAAGAATAATTAAAGTGATTAGTTTATATATTGCAAAAAGTTGCATGAAGACCAGACTATAGACTAGATTATAGGCCAGATTATAGTCTAGACTATAGACAAAGACTCGACTATAGACTGGACTATAGACTAGACTTTGGACTTGACTACAGACTAGACTATAGACTACACTATAGACTAGACTATAGACCTGACTACACACTAGACAATAGACTAGACTATAGACCTTACTATAGGCTAGACTATAGACTAGACTATAGACTACACTATAGACTAGACTATAGACTACACTATAGACTGGACTATAGACTGGACTATAGACTAGACAATAGACTAGACTGTAGACTAGACTAGACTATAGACTAGACTAGACTATAGTCTAGGCTATAGACTAGACTATAGACTAGGCTATAGACTAGACTATAGACTAGACTATAGACTAGACTATAGACTAGGCTATAGACTAGACTATAGACTAGACTATAGACTATACTATAGACTAGACTATAGACTAGACTATAGACTAGACTATAGACTAGACTATAGACTAGACTATAGACTAGACTATAGACTAGACTATAGACTAGACTATAGACTAGACTATAGACTAGACTATAGACTAGACTATAGACTAGAATATAGACTAGACTATAGACTAGACTATAGACTAGACTATAGACTAGACTATAGACTAGACTATAGACTAGAATATAGACTAGGCTATAGACTAGACTATAGACTAGACTATAGACTAGACTATAGACTAGACTATAGACTAGACTATAGACTAGACTATAGACTAGACTATAGACTAGACTATAGACTAGACTATAGACTAGACTATATACTAGACTATAGACTAGACTATAGACTAGACTATAGACTTGGCTATAGACTAGACTATAGACTAGAATATAGACTAGACTATAGACTAGACTAGACTAGACTATAGACTATAGACTATAGACTATAGACTATAGACTATAGACTATAGACTATAGACTATAGACTATAGACTATAGACTATAGACTATAGACTATAGACTATAGACTATAGACTATAGACTATAGACTATAGACTATAGACTATAGACTATAGACTATAGACTATAGACTATAGACTATAGACTATAGACTATAGACTATAGACTAGACTATAGACTATAGACTATAGACTATAGACTATAGACTATAGACTATAGACTATAGACTATAGACTATAGACTATAGACTATAGACTAGACTAGACTATAGACTAGACTAGACTATAGACTAGACTATAGACTAGACTATAGACTAGGCTATAGACTAGACTATAGACTAGACTATAGACTAGACTATAGACTAGACTATAGACTAGACTATAGACTAGACTATAGACTAGACTATAGACTAGACTATAGACTAGACTATAGACTAGACTATAGACTAGACTATAGACTAGACTATAGACTAGACTATAGACTAGACTATAGACTAGACTATAGACTAGACTATAGACTAGACTATAGACTAGACTATAGACTAGACTATAGACTAGACTATAGACTAGACTATAGACTAGACTATAGACTAGACTATAGACTAGACTATAGACTAGACTATAGACTAGACTATAGACTAGACTATAGACTAGACTATAGACTAGACTATAGACAAGACTATAGACTAGACTATAGACTAGACTATAGACTAGACTATAGACTAGACTATAGACTTGGCTATAGACTAGACTATAGACTAGAATATAGACTAGACTATAGACTAGACTAGACTAGACTATAGACTATAGACTATAGACTATAGACTATAGACTATAGACTATAGACTATAGACTATAGACTATAGACTATAGACTATAGACTATAGACTATAGACTATAGACTATAGACTATAGACTATAGACTATAGACTAGACTATAGACTATAGACTATAGACTATAGACTATAGACTATAGACTATAGACTATAGACTATAGACTAGACTAGACTATAGACTAGACTAGACCATAGACTAGACTATAGACTAGACTATAGACTAGGCTATAGACTAGACTATAGACTAGACTATAGACTAGACTATAGACTAGACTATAGACTAGACTATAGACTAGACTATAGACTAGACTATAGACTAGACTATAGACTAGACTATAGACTAGACTATAGACTAGACTATAGACTAGACTATAGACTAGACTATAGACTAGACTATAGACTAGACTATAGACTAGACTATAGACTAGACTATAGACTAGACTATAGACTAGACTATAGACTAGACTATAGACTAGACTATAGACTAGACTATAGACTAGACTATAGACTAGACTATAGACTAGACTATAGACTAGACTATAGACTAGACTATAGACTAGACTATAGACTAGACTATAGACTAGACTATAGACTAGACTATAGACTAGACTATAGACTAGACTATAGACTAGACTATAGACAAGACTATAGACTAGACTATAGACTAGACTATAGACTATAGACTAGACTATAGACTAGACTATAGACTATAGACTAGACTATAGACTAGACTATAGACTAGACTATAGACTAGACTATAGACTAGACTATAGACTAGACTATAGACTAGACTATAGACTAGACTATAGACTAGACTATAGACTAGACTATAGACTAGACTATAGACTAGACTATAGACTAGACTATAGACTAGACTATAGACTAGACTATAGACTAGACTATAGACTAGACTATAGACTAGACTATAGACTAGACTATAGACTAGACTATAGACTAGACTATAGACTAGACTATAGCCTAGACTGTAGACTAGACTATAGCCTAGACTGTAGACTAGACTATAGCCTAGACTGTAGACTAGACTATAGACTAGACTATAGACTAGACTATAGAGTAGACTATAGACTAGACTATAGACTAGACTATAGACTAGACTATAGACTAGACTATAGACTAGACTATAGACTAGACTATAGACTAGACTATAGACTAGACTATAGACTAGACTATAGACTAGACTATAGACTAGACTATAGACTAGACTATAGACTAGACTATAGACTAGACTATAGACTAGACTATAGACTAGACTATAGACTAGACTATAGACTAGACTATAGACTAGACTATAGACTAGACTATAGACTAGACTATAGACTAGACTATAGACTAGACTATAGACTAGACTATAGACTAGACTATAGACTAGACTATAGACTAGACTATAGACTAGACTATAGACTAGACTATAGACTAGACTATAGACTAGATTATAGACTAGACTAGACTATAGACTAGACTAGACTATAGACTAGACTATAGACTAGACTATAGACTAGACTATAGACTAGACTATAGACTAGACTATAGACTAGACTATAGACTAGACTATAGACTAGACTATAGACTAGACTATAGACTAGACTATAGACTAGACTATAGACTAGACTATAGACTAGACTATAGACTAGACTATAGACTAGACTATAGACTAGACTATAGACTAGACTATAGACTAGACTATAGACTAGACTATAGACTAGACTATAGACTAGACTATAGACTAGACTATAGACTAGACTATAGACTAGACTATAGACTAGACTATAGACTAGACCATAGACTAGACTATAGACTAGACTATAGACTAGACTATAGACTAGACTATAGACTAGACTATAGACTAGACTATAGACTAGACTATAGACTAGACTATAGACTAGACTATAGACTAGACTATAGACTAGACTATAGACTAGACTATAGACTAGACTATAGACTAGACTATAGACTAGACTATAGACTAGACTATAGACTAGACTATAGACTAGACTATAGACTAGACTATAGACTAGACTATAGACTAGACTATAGACTAGACTATAGACTAGACTATAGACTAGACTATAGACTAGACTATAGACTAGACTATAGACTAGACTATAGACTAGACTATAGACTAGACTATAGACTAGACTATAGACTAGACTATAGACTAGACTATAGACTAGACTATAGACTAGACTATAGACTAGACTATAGACTAGACTATAGACTAGACTATAGACTAGACTATAGACTAGACTATAGACTAGACTATAGACTAGACTATAGACTAGACTAGACTATAGACTAGACTAGACTATAGACTAGACTATAGACTAGACTATAGACTAGACTAGACTATAGACTAGACTATAGACTAGACTATAGACTAGACTATAGACTAGACTATAGACTAGACTGTAGACTAGACTATAGACTAGACTATAGACTAGACTATAGACTAGACTATAGATTAGACTATAGACTAGACTATAGACTAGGCTATAGACTAGACTGACTGACTATAGACTAGATTGGCATAGACTAAATTGATGATTTGACATATGCTAGTACTACAATTGGATTAAAATACATATTTGCTTTACAAAATTGTACAAACTAATTTTCAAACTTATTGACCAATTAATTCAGAAGCAAATTGGATCCCTTTTATAGCACGTGTAACATATCACACAATCCTATAACTTGAAATGAAACCTTAAAGGAATGATATGGAAACGGAAACACTCAATTCTTTAGAAAACAACTCAACTCAATTGTAACAGCAATTAGGGGTTGTAAACGGCCATTTTTATACAAAAAAAAACACTTTAGATTTGTTAAGCGATTCTTCACTTAACAGCCGTGCCGCATACAACGCAGAACAAAATAAACATTCTTGCAACAAATGTTGTGTGTGCAGAAATCAACAATTGCGCACTGGCGAGAAAGTGAGCGCAATGTGTGTGCCATCTAAACAGCATTTAATGGTGAAAACAACAACAATTTCCAGAGACAATAAAATTTTTAAATGCTTTCGCTTTTTATTTCTTCTCTACACAATGCAAAACATACCCACCAGAAAAAAAAAGAATTAAATTTAAATGTTTCGCAGAAAAGAAAAGAGGGGAGAGCAAAAGTTTTTGAAAACAATTTACAGTGAATAAAAAAAATCAAAACTACAAATGAGTTAAATAAAATTGTTGCAGAAAAAAATATGAGAGTATTTTTCAAATATGAAAATAAAAAAAGAGGCGTGGCTTGGAATTAAATTGACCAATCAGTTATAACAACAAAAGGAGAATTTAACAGTTTTTTGTTTGCTTCTAACAAAACACCCAAATTTTTGACACCCAGCTATATTTATTGCTCAAATACTAAGATGTGTTTAATTTGTATTCTACATACACCGTACCGTCGGAATATATATTTTTTTTGCGTAATTTTTGTTTTAATTTCAAAACTATAAAATAGAATTGTTACTTCTGTTTGCGTTTACTAAAAAAAATCTGAAAAATACTAAGAAAAAACAGCCAAACACTAAAATATCAGCATCGCAATCACAACTTCATCATGTAGAAAAATGCGTTGAAATTCATGCGCAATTACTTTTATCCTGTTTGCCAAATTGTTTCTTGGTAAATAGGCGAGCAAGAATTAACACCACAAAAAAAAATAAAAACCTAACACCAACACCTCCCTCTACTTTCCTCGAAGTTTTCTTTTTAAGAATAATCAAAGAAATGTGTATAGAGATTTTAATTCTAGAGTTAAAACGCTTTTTGAAAATCTTCTACTGCCACCAAGTAAAAGGACAACTCCTCTAAATATAAAAGTATCTAAAGTCGTTTACTGAAAATAAATTTTATTACAAAATTTTATTTCTATTGTTCATTATTTATGTTCATATAAGGACAGAGATCGATGAAATTAAAAGCTGTGATAAACAGTTGTCAGATCTTACAAGGTTGGCAGAAAAATGTTCAGAAAATGTCTAACAATCGTGTTTTGCAATGTTATCAGAAAAGGCATTTCTAAAGATGTAACTTGACATGGTTGTAAGACGTTTTTCCGCCACTATTATAAGATTTTAAAACCGTATATATAATTTGGATATACATATATAAAACTTTGTTATTCCGATTTCAACCAAAGAGATATCCGTGGAAATTTTGTATGGTGTATGGATGTTTAATAGACCATACATGTGTCCCACATAACACCAAAGTAGGACACAACTCCATAGAGGGAAAAATAAATATATACGCCTGGTATCAAATTGACACCAAAGAGTTTATAATATTTCAATATCATAACATTTCAATATTAATAACATTGCGTTGTTATTGACAAAATATAAACACTTTGGTGTCAATTTGGTACCAAGCTCGTATATTTCTTTTTCTCTTTGTGTATAAGCAGATTGATATTATGAACATAAACAATCGGGTTATGGAAAGTAAGAAATATTTAGAAATCAAAACTGTTTAGAAAGACCTAGTATAAGAACCGTAGTTATGGCTTTTTCTTGGACGTACAACATTTCTCTGTAAACTTAATACAATTCGACCGATTACTTCACTTTTTATTTAGATGGGAAATTAAAATTTTACAAGATCGATAAAATTTTTAAGAATTTCATATTTTTTTAATGATCCTTAGTTCCCCACCAGCGATTGAAAATCTTGACCTCAGTGTAATCTTTGAAAAATTAAATATCTTAGATTAATTCGAAATGGGCCTTAAAAATTCCGTAATTTATAGCTGACTACGGGAAAAATACTTTTAAAATGTTTGTAGAATATTTTTCGTCCACAATATGATTTTTAATGAATTGGAGATGAATATTATTTTCGCTTTTTTTGGTTAAAACGGGCGTGACCGACCATATGATCACCAGTTATGAAATATAATGCCAAACACCGATAAAGTTTTAATTAATTTTTGGAAATTCAAGTAATTTTCTGAAGGGAACTTTGTATGGGAGCTAGGGTCAAATGAGGCCCGACCTTTATGAAATTTGGCAAGGTCATCAAGACTTGTATAAAACTTAGTTGTGCCGCTTTTTATTGATATACAGTTATATTTAACATAATTATGAGCTCAGAAGCCCTTTTCGGGGGGTTCTGTTGTATGGGGGCTAGGTGAAATTATAAACCAATTTTATTCAATAGGCTTCGTCCTTCATCCAATTATCTTGAAAATTGCGACCTGTACCTTGCGCACAAAGTTTACATGGACAGCCAGCCGGCTAGACGGACGGATGGACATTGCAAAATCGACTCAGAAAACGATTCTAAACCGATTGATATTTTTTATGTTACAAACATCAGCACAAACTCAAAATACCCTCCCTACTAAAGTGGTGTAGGGTATAAACATAGTTTAGCTTTTAATTAAGTCCATTTTAATTTTTTTTAAATTAATGTGTCCCTATAATACTATACATTTTGAAGCCCAGAAATATACTAACAAAAATTTTAATTATTTTTCTTGCAAAAAGCTCAAAATTGCGGAATTTTTGACACCCAACTCAAAAAGATTACACAAGCAATTGTTTGAACATATTAAACTAAGATCAAGATTTTCAATAGCTGGTAGGGAACTGAGTATCTTTTCAAAACAATTCTTTTTTAATTTTATCGTGTTAAGTACATTAAAACTCATCGTTTTAGAGGTATTCCTCCTAAAAACTGGTCCACGGGACACCCTAATATATATACGAAAATATTAACTTTCCTTTACATACAATCTATTAATCCTAATGAAGCACAATATCATAGAAGAAATTCTTCGCTTAACTTCGAATTATATACTACTTTAATTAATATCAGTCCTCTTATCTATAAATACATATGAGTGAGTATATCAAAATAAGAGCTTTACTTACACAAGCACATATAAAAGAATATGCATGAGTATTCTACGATGTACATACATACATTTATTTGAAAATATATTTGTGTTTCCTCCATCACTTGCTCCTAATGGTTCAAAAGGTCTCACTTAGGAGTTGCCACATTTTTAATCTCATGTTCTCTCTATTTGCTTGGAATCCTTTCTGCATTTGTTGTTCTACAGCTTTTACACTTTGTTAGTAAGTACATATACATGTATACATTTAAATATATGTTGTTTTTAACAGGCTGGCTGCTACATTTTAATTCACCCACTACAGTGGGTAAGAAAGCGTTATTTTTATATTTTTAAAAAAATCTGCTTTTTCTTACTTACTTTCTTACTTACTTACTTACTTTCTTACTTACTTTCTTACTTACTTACTTACTTACTTACTTATTTACTTAATTACTTACTTACTTACTTACTTACTTACTTACTTACTTACTTACTTACTTACTTACTTACTTACTTACTTACTTACTTACTTACTTACTTACTTACTTACTTACTTACTTACTTACTTACTTACTTACTTACTTACTTACTTACTTACTTACTACATCAAAACAAGTAGTGACTGTACAGTTTAGTAAAGTTTAGACTATACGAAGTTTAAGTCAATATCCAGTATAAAAAATGGGAAGTTTTTAATCTGCTTGTAACACACCGAAACATTAGTCGACTATGCTTTGATTCGGTATAGCCGAATGTAACACTCTTTTATGTATCGTTTGAGTTCTGATTTGAAAAAGAAATTGGAATATAAGATTTTTATATCTAACCTCACATTCTGGTACATTTAAGCTCATTACAATAATTTAAAAAAAAAAACGGTTTCTTAACCACTGTAGCCTTCCGTTATTATTGCTGCTGCTAATGGTTAAGATTACTTTGCTGTAGATTTCATTTCTTTCTGCTTAAAATACTTTTAATTTACAAGCAATTCACTTTAATTTTTTCCTTGTTGTTTTCTATTTTTTAAAAGTGATTTTCGTCTTTTTTTTCTTAAAAAGTATCTACATAATTTTTTCTTATAAAGAATAAAATACCTGTTGTTAAATGCGACTATAAAAGCAGAATATATATATATAATATATAGTATATATATATATATATATATATATATATAATATATATATATATATATATATAATATATATATATATATATATATATATATATATATATATATATAATAATATATAATATATATATATATATATATTGGTTTATTTTGTTTTTATACCCAACAAAAACTTACATTGAAAAGTAACTACTTATTCGTTAATATATTAACTCATTATTTTAACACGGTAATGACATTAAAGTCAAGTACTTACCACACTCGCTTACAATTAACAGCTTAAAAAATCACTTACAAATAAGAAGGTACAAAGTTGTTTACTCAAAATACGAACCTAAGCTTAGTGTTAGTTACTCACAACTCCATTGCTTGGTTATTTAATTGTGCGTTTAATAATGGTTTTTATACAGAATTTCCATTTGTTTCCTGTGTGTGTGATTAAAGTTGTATTCCAACAAAATAAAACCATTTTTTATTAAAGTTATTCTTTAATATTCCATAATGTTGGCAATCCTAGTGCTATATATACATAAAACCATAAGTCATTGTATTCACATAATCTTTTACAAAGTGGCTTTTAAAAATCATACACATACCAAGGGAAATAAGAAAAATAACTATTAAAAATAACAACAAGAATAAATAACAGCACACTTTTGTACAAATCCATATAAACACTTATACAGACAAACACAAAAACATACACACACAATAGCAAAAGCAACAATACAAACATTTTGCAGACAAATTCTTTGAGTGACCATTAAAAAATCAACATTTTTTCAAACCCCAACCCCACAATTTTCCAATAATGGAAAGAGAAAAACTAAATCCACAAAACAGACAACCACACACTTTGAAACTAAATGAAATGAATAAATACACTTAAAACCCAAACCCACAAATTGTTGAAAAAAAAACAGAAAACAAAATAACGACAGACAGAGGAAAAACTTAAACTGGACAAAAATTAAAAGTCAATAATTTTAATCCAACCAGAAAAAATTTAACAAAAAATAATAAAATCTCAAGTAAAACAAACAAGTATTTTTAACTACTTCTACATTTAATTGCACTAAATAGTAAAAATAAATATAAAGTACAACACACATACACCCACAGATATTTGCTTGTCTTCCGTTTCCTACATTCTCCATATATCCGCTTCAGTGTCTGCACAAACAAGACAGCAAATGAGCTTAATTGATGTACGAGCATTCAGAGTATTTTTACTTTTTGTTGTTTTAACTTTTAATGTTTACCATTTACCATTTTAACATTGTGTTTATTTTTATGCATGTTTGTTTTTAGTATTGTGGTGGTATTGGTTACCATATTTACACACACTAAAATAAACGAATATATACATATTTATTGTACAAGATTTTATTGCCTTCTCCCTTTCTTGTGTGAAAACTTCAAAGTTTTACAAATACACTTTATCGATGTATACAATTGTGCTCAGACACACAGAGAAAGATACACACACACAGTCAAACCGACCAGCACAGATTGGAGATTGGAGTAGAAATTAGTTGGGAAAAAGTTCTAAGTGGTCTTGCATTTATAGTTGTTGAAAAATGTAAATATTATTTTTAAACTAAGGTTTGTAGTTTGAAAAGTGATTTGAAAAAAAAAATCTGATAAAATTTACCAATAATTGCCTCAGAATCTGGAAGAGTTTCCAGTTGAAATAAAATGACTTTTATATAACAATTATCCCAGTTTTCTTTAGAAAATTTTTCTCAGCAACTGAGAGAAATTCTTAAGGAAATTTTTTAACAACTGAAAGAATTTCTTTAGGAAATTCGTCTCAGCAACTGAGACAATTTCTATAAAAAGTTGTATCAGCAACAAAGTGAATTTCTTTATGAACTTTGTTTCAGCAACTGAGAGAATTCTTTAGCAACTTAGTAACTGGGACTATTTCTGTAGAAAATTTGTTCCACCAATGAGACATTTTCTTCTGGAAATTTATCTCAGTGTTAGAGACAATTTCTTCAGTAACTGAGACTATTTATATAGGAAATTGATTTCAATAACTGAGACAATTTCTTTCAAAAATTCGTCTCAGCAACTAAGAGAACTTCTTTGGGAAATTTGTCTCAACAATTAAGGCAATTTCTTTAGAAAATTTATCTCAGCAACTGTGTAACTGAGACTAATTCTGTAGGAAACTTGTCCCAACATTTTCTTTTGGATATTTGCCTCTGCATCTGAGACTATTTCTATAGTAAATTTGTCTCAGTAACTGAGACTATTTCTATTGTAAATTTGTCTCAGTAACTGAGACTATAGTAAATATGTCTCAGAAACTAAGACTACTTCTATATTAAATTTGTCTCAGTAACTGAGACTATTTCTATAGTAAATTTGTCTCAGTAACTGAGACTATTTCTATAGTAAATTTGTCTCAGTAACTGAGACTATTTCTATTGTAAATTTGTCTCAGTAACTGAGACTATTTCTATAGTAAATTTGTCTCAGTAACTGAGACTATTTCTATAGTAAATTTGTCTCAGTAACTGATACTATTTCTATAGAAAATTTGTCTCAGTAACTGAGACTATTTCTATAGAAAATTTGCTCAGTAACTGAGACTATTTCTATAGTAAATTTGTCTCAGTAACTGAGACTATTTCTATAGTAAATTTGTCTCTGTAACTGAGACTATTTCCATAGTAAATTTGTCTCAGTAACTGAGACTATTTCTATAGTAAATTTGTCTCAGTAACTGAGACTATTTCTATAGTAAATTTGTCTCAGTAACTGAGACTATTTCTATAGTAAATTTGTCTCAGTAACTGAGACTATTTCTATAGTAAATTTGTCTCAGTAACTGAGACTATTTCTATAGAAAATTTGTCTCAGTAACTGAAACTATTTCTATAGTAAATTTGTCTCAGTAACTGAGACTATTTCTATAGAAAATTTGTCTCAGTAACTGAAACTATTTCTATAGTAAATTTGTCTCAGTAACTGAGACTATTTCTATAGAAAATTTGTCTCAGTAACTGAGACTATTTCTATAGTAAATTTGTCTCAGTAACTGAGACTATTTCTATAGTAAATTTGTCTCAGTAACTGAGACTATTTCTATAGTAAATTTGTCTCAGTAACTGAGACTATTTCTATAGTAAATTTGTCTCAGTAACTGAGACTATTTCTATAGTAAATTTTTCTCAGTAACTGAGACTATTTCTATAGTAAATTTTTCTCAGTAACTGAGACTATTTCCATAGTAAATTTGTCTCAGTAACTGAGACTATTTCCATAGTAAATTTGTCTCAGTAACTGAGACTATTTCCATAGTAAATTTGTCTCAGTAACTGAGACTATTTCTATAGTAAATTTGTCTCAGTAACTGAGACTATTTCTATAGTAAATTTGTCTCAGTAACTGAGACTATTTCTATAGTAAATTTTCTGTAGAAAGTTTGTCTCAATATTTTTTCTTTAGAAAATTTATCTCAGCATCTACGACATTTTCTTAATGGAATTTGTCTCGAGAATGAGAAGGAAATAAGTAAATTTTTCTCAACTAAAACAAATTTTGAAATAATTTGTCTCAGAAACTGGGACAATTTCTAATGGAAATTTGTGTTTGCAACTGAGGGAACTTATCTCAGCAACTGGGAGAATTTTTAATGGAAATTAGTCCTAAGAACATAGGAAATTTTTTAGGAAAATTTGTCTCAACAAATTTCCTGGGACTCAAATTCTTAGAAGAATTGGTCTCAGAATTTGGGACAAGAAATTGTGAGAGACTTCTTTAGACACGTTAGCTAAGATGCGGAAAACTTATCAACTGATGCATTTCAATAGGAAATTTTACTCAACAAATAACATAATTTCTATAGGAATTTATCCTAGAAACTAAGAAATATGTTTAGAAACTGAAACAATTTCTTAGGCGAATTAAGTCTCTTTAGATTCCAACTTAAAGTCATTGCACTTTAAAAATTTACAATCTCTTAATATTCACCAAAACAAATTTATCAATCTTACCTCGTTTTACTAGTCTAGTATACTGGTATATACAATTTAAAATTTTTATTTTTCTTTATACACTGTTGTAGATATTGCAGTTGTTGTAATTATTGTAGTTTTCGCTTTAGGGATATTTCATTTTTAATGGTCTACACGTTTTATGCGCTTTTAACGAAAATTGCTATAGTCTCTAAACTATTCAAAAACAAAACAAAATGAAAAGCTAGTAAGAATGTATATAATCGAGTAGACCATATGATACCCTACACCAGTGAGTATGTTTAAAATTTTTTGATACATTTAAGTTATTTACGAAGAATTTTATGGTGATATTAATGTTTATAAATGAATTTTGAAATTCGAATCCTTTTCTGAAGGGAACTTTGTATAAGGGGTTATATAAGACCCGACTATTACGAAAATCTTTAGTATCATGTATGTAGCTAAGTTTTGCCGTTTTTTTAAGAGATACTTGAAGATTTTATATAATTATGAGCTCTATTCAAGGATTACGGTTATATAGGGGCAAGGGGAAATTTTAACCATTTTCAATAGGCTTAGTCATTGAATGTGATTCTGAGCCGATTGATGGTTGGTGTAGAACCAATAATTTTTGGTGTTACAAACATCAACACAAAGCACCACTATAGTAGTGTAGGGTATAACAAGAAGGTTTGCAAACAATTTTATTTGTTGTTGTGTTTTAAACTAACAAATAAACATCAAACAACAATATTACAATTTAGTTAGAACATACTACCACACTTAAATACTTAAAATGTATTTGAAAAGAGTATCCATCCGTTCGGTTTCTATGTATATAAGAATTATTTATTAATTTCCAGTCGGAATATTTGTTTGTGTGGGTGTGGGTATGGGTAGTTTTTGACTCTTTTGGAACTAAGACTAAAAATACTACAACTATGTACTAGTTTACTGGCCTTATTTTAGTTTTGCTTTATTTGTTGTAGATTTTTGTTGGTTGTTTTGTAGATAAATAAATTTTGCTCGACTTAACTGCAATTAGTTTGCAATTTAAGTTGTTTTTTCCTTTAGATTTTACTCTTTTTTTTGTCTTCTTTAGAACTTTAACATTTACTAGATAGTTGTTGTGTTTGTGTTAGAAAAATAAATGAAAACTATAGAAAATTGCAATAAATCTTAGAATCTTAAAAGTCATAAAAGTCTTTATTGCCCGTTTGCGTTTTTTTACATGTTTCTTGTTTATAAACTCTTAATTTTTCATAAGATAAACCTGCAGCGTCTTAAACATTCACATAAAGAGTATATAATTTGAAATACTTAGGGGTAATTTCATATTAAGTGAACCGACTTTTGAAACCGATGTCTTACCATCGAGATGAAATTTCCTATTGGTTAGTAGTTTAGACTCAGTTTTTCAACAAAGATCAGTCAAGGACTTTATGGCGAACTTGTATTTCATCTTATATACATATGTACGTCGCTTAGTGGGATGCAAGTACGTCCATACCAAAATAAATATTTGGAGGTATTTTAAGATCGACGATCGGATGTCATCGATTTTAAAAGTTGTGACATGAAATCGCCCATATAAAAATAAATAAACCAATAACTTTCATGTTTAAACCTTGCAGTTAGTTCAATAATTTTCCATTTTATTTGATGAAAGTAATCAAAAAGTTTTTATTTCATTTAAAAAGGTACTCATATATTGATTGGTTGTTTAATATTAACAATTAAAGATTTTAGCAAAATTAATTTATTTATTTTTAGTATTGAACTATATATTTTATTTAAAAACTATGCCAGATCTAATAATATTGTCAGAAAAAATACCGAAAATGAAAATGAATATTTCAACGTTGGCTGATCCGGCTATGTGATGACAATGCATGGACAGAGAAAAATTGTTAGCAACAGGTATGTTTTCACTCCAGACTATTGCAAGAAAACCTTACAATTTCATTACAGGACAATAAATTTTTTCTGTCAATCTATACTGCCAGTTCACATTATTGTCAGATTGTTGTATGGCAAAAGAAGATCTGGATCTTATTTTATTTGCATGTCTTGTAATGCTGTGTTGGTAATGGAAAACGTTGGAAGATCTAACAGTCGTGGATACGTTACTTTACAATCATTAAATCTTACAATTCATCGTTATCAGACTGTCACATTGTCGTGTAACTTAACGTGTTTTTCATTTATCAAACATTGTCAGAAAAAATACCGAAAATGTCTAAAGCTACGTATACACTGTTGTCAGATCTTCCAACGATGGCATATCTAGCAATTTGATGACAATGCATGGACAGAGAAAAATTTTTAGCAACAGGTATGTTTTCAGTTCAGACGATTGTAAGAAAAAATTATAATTTCATTACTAAACAATAAATTTATCTGCTAACATATATTGTCAGTTCACATTGTTGTCAGATTGCTGTATGGCAAAGGTTGACAGATCTTATTGTAGGTGCATGTTTTTAATGCACAGTGTTGGAAAACGTTGGAAGATCTGACAGTTGTGTATACGTTACTTTATAATCATTAATACTTACAATTCATCATTATCAGACTGTCACATTGTCGTGTAACGTAACGTGTTTTTCATTTACCAAACATTGTCAGAAAAAAACCCATAATGTCTAAAGCTACGTATACACGGCTGTCAAATCTTCCAACAATGGCAAATCTGGCAATGTGATGACAATGCATGAACAAAAAAAATTGTTAGCAACAGATATGTTTTCAGTTCAGACTATTGTAAGAAAAAATTATAATTTCATTACTAGACAATAAATTTATCTGCTAATATATATTGCCAGTTCACATTGTTGTCAGATTATTGTATGGCAAAAGTTGACAGATCTTTTTTAGGAGCATTTCTTTTAATGCACAGTGCTGCAAATAAAAAAAACGTTGGAAGATCTGACAGCCGTGTATCGTTTACCATCGTTTAAACTTACAATTCATCATTATCAGACTGTCTATTGTCGTGTAACGTGTGTTTTATTTACCAAACATTGTCAGATCATTTTATATTATGAGATGCGAGTTGGCAATGACGTCCTTGTCAGATAAAAATAAACAAATGCAAAAGAATTTAAACAAAAATTTGGCGCACCAAACAAAGTTCTGTCATTTCTGACTACCGTGAGAACTGACAATTTTTTGTCCGACAATATTGTCAGATAAAATTTTATTCAAATAATTGTCTTGGAATGTATTGCCAGATTTTCTTACAAATATTTCTTATTGTCAACTATTTTTTAGATCTGACAACCATATAGACATAGTTTAAGCAAAGTATAAACTTTTTATACCAGAACTTTTGGCGTCGGTTTGCTCTCAAAGTCGAAAGCTTCTTCTCAAATTCCATTCTTTCTGGAATGCGACAATTTCTATTGTTTATTCTCCTCACTAATTCTGACAATATCTATAGAAAATTGGTCTGAGTTTAGTGTAAAACTTGCCTCAGCAACTAAGACAATTTCTATAGAAACATTGTCACAGCAACTAACACAATTTTATTGAAAATGTGTCTTATCAAATGAGACATTCTCTACACATAATGGGAAAAGAAATATCCACGCCTGGTGCCAAATTAACACCAAAAAGTTCATAATTTTTCAATAACATCCGTTGTCAAAGTATATACATACGTACGACTAGTAGGAATTGTTGGAAAATTATAAATACTTTGGTGTCAATTTGGTACCGGGCGTGTATATTTCGTTTTCCCTCTGTATATAGCAAATTTGTTTCAATAACTAAGACAATTTCCATAACAAACTTATTGAAAAAATCAGAGAATAATTGTATTAACAACTGTGACAACTTCCGAACGAAATTGTATATCACATATGTCCTAAAGTTTAAGAAACTTAACTCAGATTCAACAAAATTTTTAAAAATATTTTGCTTAGAAAAACTCTTTACAAACCGACTAAATATTTTCGTATTAAAACAGGTACCAACAAAATTTTTAACATTATTAATTTTTTGTAATTAACCTGTTGCAAAAAAGTCGGTCTTACTAAAGAAGAACAACAATGATATCAAATTTATTAGCCGCCTTTGATGATTTCTTATCAACCAATTTTATTGCTCACCCACAGCAGACTAATTATAACAAGAAATTCTATGTAGTTAAAGGATTTACAAAATTATTAACTTAATAATGATGGTAATAGTGTGTGTGTGCGCGCGCATAGACGAGTGTTTGTGCACAATACAATAATAGAATCATGTCCATTATCTTTAACACAAACTATTTATTGAGGGAACAACTAAATGAATGAATGAATCAATGAATGTTCGAATGACCACCATTATTTTTGTTCTTTTGATAACAACCCGAACAAGTAGCTGCGCCACACACTTGTCGATTTGTTGAGGTTTGTTTGGCTGCTCTGGTTAAGTATGTAATTTATGTATTTAAGTACCCTGCAGTTCTTGGAACAAATTGATAACCAAACCTATGCCCTATGCTATGCCAGCTTTTGGAACCAATGTTAAGTGATAATAACATCACTTTAAAGTGACTAAAAGTACAGAAAACAACAATACAGATTACTGAATATAACACAAGTAGACCTAAAAGTAACTAGTGTTATAATTCTCAAAACTTACTGGGTTTATATGTATAAGTACATTTGGCTGACTAGCTTTTATGTTCATTCACATTTGTAATTTACTATTATCTACTTTATTTTCTTTTGCGTTTTTTTTATTGCAAATTGGAAATTTTATACTGTTGGCGGTAGCAGTCCCTTTATTTGATTCCTACAAACAAATGTGTAACTCAAGTTATTAATTGTAAATTAAAATGTGTGTGTATGTGTGTGTTCTTATTTTTCTTTTGTAATTTAATGGGTGCTCCAACTAACAAAAACAACTTATTTATTTAGTGTGAAAACAATGGTTAGTCGGTAGATCCTGCTTTTATGATAGCAACAAAAAAAAAGTAAAGAAATCCCTTGTACTTCTTTGACTAACTATGTATTTTTAATCCAACATACAGTTGGATTTAAAATATGTTATAAATAATTGTTGTAATTATAGTACAAGGGGTTTATTGAAATGGTAAATACGACTAAAGAATTTTGTAAAAAGATATACCTGTGTATATATAAAGCAGTTTAGATTTTATACTAGTTTAACACTGTATATAGTTATAGTTAGTTTAGTATTTGAAATCGTGAGACAAATTTCCTTAAAAAATTGTCTCGTTAGTTATTACAAATTCCTTATAAGTAAACGTCTTAGTCGCTAAGACGAATAATCAATGGAAATCATCTAAGTTTCTGAGACAAATTTCTTGTAAAAATCGTTTTAGTTGCTGAGATAGCTACTTGCCAACAAAGATCCCCCATATGTTTAAAATACTGATTTTGCTGGAAATAACAAGATGTAAGAAAACAATTCCACCTTCACTAAAGTTTTCTTAAACTCGTTCAACTGAAAAATAAATTTTTATAAAATAAAACAATTTCTTATGTTTCATGTTGTTTTCTTATTGTTTCTTAGTTAAGTTTTTAATTTTATCTCTTTTATGTTTTTTGAACAATTTACAGTTGATTGTATTTATATTTTTTAGAATTTGATATTTTTTAATTGATAACATTGTAGAAAACATTAAATTAAATTGCACAAAATAATTGTTTGTATGTATAAGTAAATTGAAAATGAATCTAGCAGACAGAAATGGAATAAAAGTTTTATTTCAAAGGAACTAGTTAGTTAGTTAGTTAGTTTGAAGGGAGGATGTATACACATCAAATCCGAAGAAATACACCTAGGCCGCTATCGGGCCTGTTGTGCGCTCCTTAACTAGTGACACGAGTGGGAATCGAACCCACCACCTCCGGTATACCAGACTAGAACACTAACCACTAACCTACCGGAGGCCACTAACTAACTAAATAACTAACTAATTTTTAAATGCAAAATCGAAAATTTTCGATGAAGAACAAGTATGAATGTATAGTCCGACACAGTGGACCATATCATACCCTACACCGGTCAGTTTATTATAAATGGGGCTTATTAAAAAAATAAAGCATTTGATTGGTTGGTTTTCCGGAATATTTCTACTTATTTTTAACAAAAAAAGAGATTTTTTACAAGACAGAGCCTAGGAGTAGTTTGTATGGGGACAAGGGTCGAATTAGGCCCGATCATTACAAAAAGGTAGTGTCATTAAAAGTTCTATAAAATTACGTTTTGCCGACTTTTGTTGACATAATAGAACATTTAACTTAATTATGTGCACAAAGGCTCTATTCGGTGGGTACGGTTGTATTGGGGCTAGGCAAAATAATGGGCCGATTTTAAAAATTGCGACCTGTACCTTGCGCACAAGGTTTGCATGGACAGCCAGCCAGACGGACGGACGGACGGAAGGACACTCGACTCGATTGGTGTAATTAAAGAACGAATATTTTTGTATGTTACAAACATTAACACAAACCCAATATACCCTCCCCACCAGAGTTGTGTAGGGTATAAATAAGAGGATTGGATCAACGGTAAATAGAAGGATTTGATCTGCGGTTTATACCTAGTCTAAATAAGACCCAAGCTTGCAGATTATACTAGTAAAACCTCTGCAGGTTTTTACACTATAATGTCCCAAGGAAAAGTTTTTCTTTATTAGACCATCACTACATCCTCCTTTTGTTCTTACTCTTATGAAGTATTTGAAACCATTTACGATTCCTTACCACAAAAAACAAGTTAAGGCACTACTTCTAAGATACTTACCTTCCTGTGAAGTAAATTTCAGTATAAAAATTTCTATTCTACATAATTTACAAAACGAAAACCGTTAAATATCATTCATAATAGCCGAAAAAAAATAATAATAAAAGGCTAAAAATAATAGAAATGTTTTAACAAATGAATGCATTGTTATTATGAAACAATTAGTGGTATGTTTTTAAATGGATATCAAAAATAACAACGACAGCAACAGTAATTTAAATAAGAACAACAACTAAGTGTGTTATATTCGACTATGCAAAATGTTATATTCGCACCACAAAATCAAATCATCTATGAGCTTTTATTAAGCCAGTTATGACAATTTCGGGGGCTGGTGATATTGTGAATAGATATTGATCACCAACAAGTAGTATTGTGGTGCTCTGGTCTGACCTCTTTTCAATCTATGCAATCACTAAGCCAGGCAGTAGACTGTAACCAATTTTTCAGTCCCGGCCATCTCTTTATTCCCCGGGTTTGCAATAACACCAAGGTAAAATGCCCCCGGGGGTAGAACAGAATCTAATGACGATCCATTATATATAAATTTGTATGGGTTTTAGGCAAATATTTCGAAGTGTTACAAAGGAAATAAAAAAAAACCAATATACCGCCTCCATCTTTTTCCTCGGTGGCTATAAAAATTGTTACGTTTTGTTGGCAATTACATATTATTTTAGGCATTCACTCATCATCATTCATTCTATCACGATATTTCATTGTTTTCAAAAAATTATTTGAAATTCAAAACATTTCAGACATAAAATGCTGTTGTTTTATTGCAAATAACTAAAATACTTACATACAAAAGATACTAAAAATGTAATTGTAATTTAAAATATATGTACATATGTATGTAAATAAAAGCATTGGAAAATACAGAACATAAAAACCAAATTTATTTGTTTAAGTAGAATGGAAGTGGATATTAACCGCTTATTCTATACAGACACGAGAAAAAGCTTAAATTGTAAATAAAAATATTTTTTAACCTTATAAATCAATAAAATTTCAATGAAAATGTTCTAATAAAAAGACATTTATTTGGACAATTTTTGTTACATAAATAACATTGTATAGAAAGTACCTACTTACATACAATGTATGTAGATATACATTAGTATGTCCATATATTAGGACTATCCCTGAACAAATAAATCTACATTTTTTAGATTCCTACCGAAACTCAACTTAAAGTAATTTCCAATTTAAGGCATTGTATTTTATATCATATTTGATATTATAGTTTTTGATTATTGAATTTAGGTACTCCGTTATGTAAGGATCTATATCCCATTATCTCATTATCTTTTATATATGTACTCACGCAGAGAAAAAATATAGTTGTGGTAACCATAATTTAAGAGGAACATATTATGGTTAGAATTATGGTTAAAGTTAAAACATATTATTATCATTATTAGTATAATAATCTACTATATAATGATTAAATATAGTCCAAATATTTCATCATAGTATAGTTTTATTAATCATAATGTGATATTGTAGCATCATATTGTAGTTTCAAGCAACCACATTATGGTTTCATGTAATCATATAATGGTTTCAAGTAATCATATTATTGTTTGAAGTAACCACATTATGGTTACAAGTAGTCACATGTCTTCAAGTAACCATGTTATGGTTACATATTAAACATAATATGGTTAATTTAATGTGCTCGGCGTTAAATGTAATTATTTGTTAATATTCTTTTAAACAAACACAAAACTTCCAAGCACTGATATTCCCATAAACACATGATGCCAATATAAACACAATATAATTTTTTTAATTATTAATTTTTTATGTACACTATTTTATTTATTTATTTCTATTGTTTCCTATTATATTTTTAGATATTATTTATTTTTCACAATTATTTTAACACTGCGTTTGTTTAACAATTTATTTAATCCGATCTAGTACGGATAAACCATACAACTGATAGAAAATTGGCGATACCAAAATATTTTTAATAGCAAACGTATTTTAATTATATCTTAAACATTATATGGATAAACGTGTATAATCCTACCATTTAATGGTTATTTGATAGTTTAAATGATTCTAAATAATAATATATGTTTAAATAATTTTCATTGTTTAGTTATTGTAAAAATAATTATTTTTCAGAGAATCATTCTTAAATTTATAATTGTCATAAATATATAAATGTTTTCAATAACTAAAATATTGATGAAGTTCAATAAAAATAACAATTGTTTGGTTATGATAACAAAATATTGTTACAAAAAATATAGAATAGTTGTCCTAACCATGCCGAACCATGGTTTTTCTCTGCGTGCTGATAACTGCCGGTTTAAATATTTTTATATGGAAGCTTTTAATTTATCGTTACTTTAAAAAGACCTTAAGAAAATAGTTTTATTTTAAAAATATCTTTATCTTTCAGGACCAACTTAGAATAGAAGGGGGATCATGAGCCATATGGGCACATCTGCCAAACCTGAATAACAAGAACATTGTGTAATAGATTTTATCACATTATCAAATTTTGTTTTCATTAATCGATTATCGATTATTCCTGAAAGTTTTTTTTAATAAGATGGTAGGCAGACGAATAATTGTTTTTCAAAGGGCCTTGAAAATATTTCACTACGTGAATGTTTTAATTATTGTCATAAAAACCACATTGGTTGGTGTTGGAATGAACAACAGATAATAATAGTTTTCTAGTTCATAATTTGAATCAAGAAAAGAAAAATAAATTAAACTGCCCCTGGGACGTAGAACAAAATGTTGTTAAAATATAGAAAATTTTATTCGCAAATTGTTTTAATTTTTCTTACAAATCTGCCCCATCCCCTTGGCAAATTGAAAGGATATCTAAGTATCCAAATCAAGAAAAAAATTTTGTATTGTGGTTTTATTTCAAGAACTCCTCAAAAAAGTAGCTTTATTTCCCCTTCTACCTTGCTTACATACTTTCTTCATAAAGTATATATATATTTTTAAAAAAGCTTTTAACCCTTTACATTTACATACGAATGAGTAAACAACTTGTATGCGTTTTCAAATTGTCTATGTGTAAATCGTAAATAAAAATTTGATTTAAATATATTGTAAAAAATGTAATGTCGTATTTTATATATTGATTATTTTTGTTGCGTTTGTGCGTGTGTGTGTATGTAGTATATAAATTTACATACATATGCATTAAATATTCTTTAGGTAAAGAAATATTTCGTTGTATTATTTTGAAGATTTAAAATTGATATATTTTTATACCCAACACCACTATCAAGGGGGGAAGGAAGGTGATATTATGCGTTTGTGCCGATGTTTGCCAAAGATCCTAAAGATCCAAAGTTCCTAAACCTAACTTTAAAATATACAAATCTATTTAAAATCACCTTCTGAGTTAGTCCGTCTGTCCATTTGAAGCTCGTGCGCATATTAAAGGGAGAAATTATATATCTCCTAAACTAACAAGTGAAAATTTATATTCGGGTATGTTCGACCACATAATACCCTACACCAGCGAATATGTGAATAACTTTTTAATAATAAAACATTTAATTTGCTTTTTACCTTAATTCCGATATATTCGAAAATTTTGAACTTCAAGTCATATAAAGAAGAGGACTTTATATGGTAGTTGGCGTTAAATGAGGTCCGATTAATACAAAAACTAGAAGTATCTTAGACTTATATGAAATAAGTTCTGTCAATTTTTGTACAGATAGTACAACATTTAACGCTAGGCGAAATAATGGTCCGGTTTTATAGAGTTACTAGAACATTTAACCCTATTTAGGGTTACGGTTATAAGGGGGTTAGTTGAAATACCGATTTTAACAATTTACATTAGACTTTGGCAAATACACTTTTAAGAAAGTGAAATTTGCACCAAGGTTAGTAGGCCAGATAGAAATGTTCAGCTTTATCGGTCAAGAACTGCTGGAGCTGGAGGTGGTCATAGTTGAATGTTACCACAGGCCAACTATGAATACACTTTTTAAAGAATTTCTAATAATTGTGTCCCAAAGATAAGATTTTTACGTAATCGTGAATATTGGCCGTCTCTTCCACTAGATTTATACTTTAAGTTATAAAAATGCAGATCACCTTACTTCCAACGCATTTGCATTTTTCAGGTTAATTCTTTCATGTTTCCTTGCTTTATATCAAGGATATTAGGGTATTAAATCTAACCCTATCTGGTGATATCGTCCTAATTATATTTTGGCTGCCATTCACATTGCATACTAGCACAGAAGTTTTTTGTTTGCGGGTTTTTAATATAAATCTATTTTACCCTTTTGTCTTCCACTTTAGTACTATCCGTCTAACACCAGACTCCCTATAGTAATTGTTCTAAGGTGTCGCTTGACCTCGATCTTCTATCAGGAATCAATGTTTCTTATTTCCGTACAATACGTCTAACGTTTGTATATAACACTCCAATATGTTCGGTATTGTTCCCGGTCTAGAGTTTTTCGGCTGAACTTGCCTTAAAAGAGAGAGATATATCCTTCCGAAAGTGTTGACTAAAATGATCCTTCAGAGCATTCTTCTTTTTGGAGGACGATAGCATTGCTTTGCTACTACTCATCTCATCTACCATTAGCTCTACTCATCAAATTTGTGTATAGTTAAACTTTTGAATATTACAACGGTTATCAATTGTATCTTTTCAAACCTAAAAGATATCATTTTCCAAAAATGTATAAAAACATACTATAACGGTTAAATAAATACACCGCTTTTCCCATTTATATGATTTAGTTAATTATATTATTTTCCACATGACTAGATGTGGCAAAAAAAAATAAGGAAAATAAAATACGATATTTTTGCAAAAACACAATCGTACAATCAAATTCAATAGAGTCAGGCAGCTACCTTAATTTTAAAAGAACTAAGATAATGTTGATGATGTGTATTTATAATACAATTGAAACTATTGTTAATAATCATACAGGCATATGTGGAATTTTTATTCACCTTCTTTGTATACTCTTCACCAATAATAACTCTAAACAACAACATCAAAAGTCTCAAAATCAAAAGAATTTACAAATTAAGCCGCGTCTTCTTATAAAAAGATTTTTCAAATTTTTTCTTTTTAATTCTTTTCTAAATTCATTTAATCTTTGGTGTTGTTTGTTTTGTTTATAAAGAGCGAGAGAGAGTCTTCATAATTTGTACGCTGATCTGACAAAAGCACAGCGTGCGGTAAAAAAAAATTTTTGCAATAAACAAAACATCACAACACGTAAAGGATGTGTAAGGACCTCCCGTTGTTTGAATTGATGCGGTTTTCAAACACTTGTATGTATTTATCTTCTTAGGAGAGTTTGTGACATGTTTACAAAAGAAAAAAATATAATAAAAACTCACACACTCCTCGTTAATACAATAAAATCCTTCAATTATGCAATGAATTAAATATTTAAAACGTTTGGGAACAAGATTTTTTCTGGGCGTGTTATATATAATTTTGTTTAATGGTGGCTAAAATAGGCGTTTCTAAATTTTAAGGTCATTATAATATAAACCATGTGAATTAAGTTTTTTTACAAATTAAAGTTTTTTAGGGTAAATTAGCCAAAAAAAAATAAAACAATGTTATAGTCTCGTCATATAATCTCTTATAATAATATTTCAATCTGCATTTTTTTTCTTTCTTAGCTTAAAATATATTTTTTATAATCATTCCTAAAGCTTAACTGCATATCCTTGATATTATATAGCTTTAGTATTTCTTGACATTTATGTCCTTAGAAAGGAAAACAAATAAACAATTCCTTTCTGGCATTTCCACAGATGTTTGAAAAAAAAATAGCAACAACTTTTCTTAAAGTACAATAAAAATCTCTCAAGTAAATGAAATCATTTGGCTTGGATAAAATATAAACAACAAAATACCAAAGCTATTGTCCTTGATAATTGGTTTTTGTTTCGTTTTGTTGTTTTTACCCTCAGTTGTCTTTAGAAGTAGAAGATACAAATGAAATTACGCGAATAATAAAGCTGCTGGGAGAAATACCACATGAAAAATCATTTTCACTTCATATCCTTGTTTTGCAAATGTATGCGATTTCTCACCACACAGACACTCGAAGGAAAATATTAGTAAATATCTCCTCCATACTAGAATATAGACTAGACTATAGACTAGACTATAGACTAGACTATAGACTAGACTATAGACTAGACTATAGACTAGACTATAGACTAGACTATAGACTATATTATAGACTAGACTATAGACTAGACTATAGACCAGACTATAGACTAGACTATAGACTAGACTATAATCTAGACTATAGTCTAGACTATAGACTAGACTATAGACTAGACTATAGACTATACTATAGACTAGACTATAGACTATAGACTAGACTATAGACTAGACTATAGACTAGACTATAGACTAGACTACAGACTAGACTATAGACTAGACTATAGACTAGAATATAGACTAGATTATAGACTAGACTATAGACTAGACTATAGACTAGACTATAGAATAGACTATAGACTAGACTGTAGACTAGACTATAGACTAGACTATAGACTAGACTATAGACTAGACTATAGACTAGACTATAGACTAGACTATAGACTAGACTATAGACTAGACTATAGACTAGACTATAGACTAGACTATAGACTAGATTATAGACTAGACTATAGACTAGACTATAGACTAGACTATAGACTAGACTATAGACAAGACTATAGACTAGACTATAGACTAGACTATAGACTAGACTATAGACTAGACTATAGACTAGACTATAGACTAGACTATAGACTAGACTATAGACTAGACTGTAGACTAGACTATAGACTAGACTATACACTCGGTTATAGACTACACTATAGACTAGGTTATAGACTAGACTAGATTAGACTTAATTAGACTTACTATGGACAAGAATATATTCTAGATTAGGTACAACAACAATCTTTAATGTTTTTATTATTAAGGAAGTTGCTGTGAAAATTTCGGAAAGATTAGTATAAAAATATCGAGATCAGTGATAAATTTATAACGTCTGGAAAAAATGTGTAAAAATTTTCATGAGTGTAAACAAGACAATAAGAACGTAAATAGCTTTAGATGAAAATACAATTTCGCGTTTTTATGACTCTGTTATCGTATTTGCTTTTTGGCTTATTTTAGCCTTAACATCAACAGCAACTTAATTTATGGTTTAACGGCAACAAAGTTTTCTTTGGGTAATGTGTGTTGTTGATGACACTGACACAACTAACTACATAAACAAGTTTGTTAAAAATACGATTTGAAATTGTGTAATAAAATCAAATTCAATTATTTTTTTAAGAAAAAAAAAATAGCAAAAAAAGTTTTATAATAGACCGAAAATGTATAAACGGTCCTTTAATATTGGCAGAAAATTTTTCAAAAATGTATAACAAATAGGTCAACTTTAAAATTTTGTCTAGTCAGTAATACATTTTCTGACAATGTTGCAAAACAAAAATTGTAAGAGATTATCTGAACAGTTTTTTGCCAAAGTTGTAAGATCTGACAACCGTGTATCACAGTTTGCAGTCTTTTGAAATCATGTAGCAAATATTAAGGTATGGTTGATTATTTGAGGATAATGATTTTTAATTGTATTGCTATAAATAAAAATATTTAACATTTGAATAAATCTTTTCAAAAAAAAAGATCTAAAGAATGGTATACAACTAATAAGGGTAGTAGTTTAGTACGTGTATAAATAATTACTACTGTTTGAAATGATATCAAATCAAAATGTATCTTTTTCCCTTTAAAATGGACGTCACAAAAACACAGCTGGATATTTGCATCTTTTTTCGTATTCCAAAAAAAGCGAATAATTAGTTTTAGGCGGCTTGTTTGCAAAACATGTTTCCACTATCTAAACATCTTTATTTATTTTTGATAAAAATATAAAATATTTTTGATAAAATTTTAAAATAACTCCTATCTATCATCTTATATTAATAAACCGAAAGCAAAAAAAGAAAACTATAATTTAATTATAATCCAATTTAAATCACACAACAACAAACGGTAGCTAAATCAACAAGAAACTAAAATTATGATCCTTTTCTAATGATCCTTACACATACTCTTTAAGTACAAAAAGTATTAGATCAGCTTATGTTGATAACACACATACACACAAAACTATAGAATAGGCAAATTTTCCTTTACCTACAAATTCAAATAGGATGCAAAAGGCATTTTTGGCAAAAAGGATAATTTCTTTAATAATCTCATGTTTTGGTTAAGTAAAAAATAGGAAAAAAAAGGTTTAAAGACATTTAAATGTATTGTTTTTTAAAGGAATAATTAAGTGTTAACGTATGATTTTATGGTTAAGTTAAGAAACTTATTAAAACCGTCTGCTTAAGGATTTGGGCAAGGGTTTTACATGATCACTCTGGCGCCAGGATAATCAAATGAGCATGTAAACGTATGTAATGCAAAATATACTATAGGAAAAAACTAGAGCAATTACTTTCCTAGTTTAACTAAAAAAGATTTAGATTTTTAGTTAAGATTTAATTAAAGTAAAACTAAATGAACATTTAAAATAAAATTGTTCTTTTGCTGGAAATTTTAGGCGGTATGTTTTGAAAATAAATAAATATGTATATAGTTTTTAAGAAAAGATAATAAATATTTGAGTAGGGTTTGAAAAAACGGAGTGCCTTATGATCTTTTTTTAATAATATAACACAAGAGATGCATATCACATTTTCAATTAATTTTTCTAATTAATTTTTAACAGCATTTTTAAAATGTTTGATCATATTCGAATCACTTTTTATTTTTCTGTACGATTTAAAACGATCATATATGCGCTTATTTTCTGATCATTTATAATACATTATTCGGGAAAAATGCTACCCTACCCGTGACTCTTCTAAACGAGTCGTTTATAAATTCAGACCCATTTCTCAATCTTTTTTGAGTCATAAATAAGCCGAATTACTGGTTTTGTTACAGACAAATATAATCAAACAGAAACTAGTTTTTTAAAACACGAGTTTTTATAGGTTGGAAAGCACTTGACAAAAACTACAACTGTATACTACTTGACAAAGTTCTAAGGAAGATATCAATCCTTATAACAGAAGCACTTAGAACAACATTGACTAAATCTCTAATCACAATGCTAAACTTGATCCCAACCAATCTGTTAGCCAGAAAACTAGCATTTGTCACTGAATTTAGAATCGATGCAATAGATACATGGACCCGTAGAACACACAGTTATGCAAGTATCACGGGGAAGATATATTTTCTTCTATTTAATATTGATAACCGCACTTCCAAACCTTTCATTCGCAGAAACTTAGGCTACAGCATTTACGGAAAATCTGCACTTGAGAAAAATAGCTTTCAAGAATACTATAGCTATATACGGATCGGTTCTAAGAAAGGGGAACGAATGGGTGGCGAGATTTTCATACCTAATTATGAGATTAGAATAAACTTTAGGATAGAATATGATTGAAGTCCACTACATGCTGAACTATCAAGGGGATAGGGCTGTCAACATAGCATCAGGGACATATCGCTAAAATCAAAAAGCAATGAGACAAATGGTTCTATAAACTTTCCAAACAAGATGGCGAAATGAACCAACTTGTATCACAACGACTTCTATAGAAACTGTCAAGACGATGAGAAGGAAGAACCTATTGAACATCTTCTCTGTCACTGGTCTGCAGTAGCAGACTTTCGATTTGAAATTCTTCGAAAGTGACTATTTGACGATTTGTCAGAACAATACAGGCCAAAACTGTAGTGAATGTTAGGTTATACAGCTATTGGTTTTAAGGCAAACAAACTAAAATTAATCAAGGCGCTTACTAGTCCGCAAGGACGAAACTTTTTCTCACTTTCTCTGCTTCTATCTTCATCTAATCTTAGTACTATACTCTAAACTTACGTTGCGCCCTTTTATGACTTAACACAACAGGACCCAAGTGTGCATTCCTGCAGCTTGATCATACGATAAGGAGCATTTTATACTATTTATATTCTAAAAGATTCTGTTTTAACAAGGAGGTGCTGGGCATCTGGGCCTGGTTCAAATACAATTAATAATACTTTAGAACTTTATTCAAGAACCCAGCAAAAAAAGAATCAAAAAAGAATTTACTCCATGGTGGCCTCTGGTAGGTTAGTGGTTAGTTTTCTAGTCTGGAAAACCGGAGGTGGTGTGTTTGATTCCCATCTAAGACACTGGTTAAGGAGCGCACAACAGGCTCAATAGAAGCCTAGGTGTATTTCTTCTAATTTTTAAATAACAGTTAGTTTTGTTGAGTTTTATTGCGATACAAATGGTTACAAGTCAATTTTAGGCGTTTAAGACATTTTTTGAAGGGGGGTTTGTATGGGGCTAGGGTCAAATAAGGGCTGATCCTTACGAAAATCTGCAGTGTCATTTATACTTATATAAAACTTATTTGTGCCAATTTTTAGAGAGATAATAGAATATTTGACGTAATTATGGCATAAAAAGTTCAAATCGGGAGGTACGGTTGTATGGGGGCTAGGTGAAATAATGGACCGATTTCAACCCTGTGCCAAAAAACATTCTTGGTCCAAATTTCATCAAATTATCTTGAAAATTGCGGCCTGTACCTTGTGCACAAGGTTTACATGGACAGCCAGTCAGCCGGACAGACGGACGGACGGACGGACATGTCTTAATCGACTCAAAAAATGATTCTGAATCTATCGGTATACTTTAAGGTGGGTATTAGATTAATATTTTTGTATGTTACAAACATCAGCACAAATGTATAATACCCTCCCCACTATAGTGGTGTAGGGTATATTAAATAACAATACTAATTTTTATAGTGATCGGAAAGGTTTTTGTAGATTTATAAAATAATAATTCATTGTAAGTAAATTTTTTTTGAAACAATCTAATTGTTAAATGAGTTTATATTGACGTAACTAATTATTTACCACAAATTCATAAATATATAACAAGCGTGAGATTCTTAATAATTTAAATGATAACGATATCAATCTTAATGAAATTATAATAAATACATTTTTCCCAAAATATCAATTTAACAAAATAAACAGCAGCGAAATAAAAAGGGGTTCATTAAAAGTATACCCACAAAAAAGTGTGAGACAGAGAGAGAGTGTATGTGTGTTTGTTAACAGCAACATACTAAGTACATTTAAACAATCATACTCATACACATTATAAAATTCCTTTTACAACAGAATATATCCGGTAATACGCACACGTTTCCTATAAAAAGGCTTTTCAGTGATTGTTGCTACAAAATAGAAAAATAAAGGTGGCACACACACACATAAATGCAGCTTTTGATAAACGTAAATGTGCCTCTTTAACAAAAACATATTTGTACTCTTTGTACATTTTACCCACCAACCCATCATTGCGTCCTTTCGTCTGCTTTACTGCCTGACTGACAGTCAATAAAATTGTTGTATACATTCGTTGTACTTAATGAAATCTACAAATAAAAATCCTTACAGTACCACACAAGGATATTTTTCTACTACCATCAAGTATGTGATTATGTATGTTTGTACGTTTGTGTTTTTGTAAGTAAATTAGTAAATGATTGAAGTAATGAATGGATAAAGGGAATGGTTGTTAGTTTTGGATGAATATAGTTGAATAAAAGTATGAATGAGTTCTTGATGTATGTACGTGTGGTGCATGATGTTCTACAAAATGTAACATAAAAAGGGGCGTCTATGAATAGTTAAACTAAAGTGATAGTTTGTATACTTTATGGTTTCTATGGATAAGATTTTTATAAGTGTAAATAATTACAAAAATAAACATGATTCCGTACTGAATGTAAAGAAGTCTTCTTTATTTGATAATATAAAGGGTTTATAAAATGAATGAAAAGGGTTGTTAAATGCTGTTAAAAGGGATAAGATTAAATTATTAAATAAAAAAAGGTTAGAAGAAAAAGTTAAGTTTGAAATTGTTTAAATATAAGATTAGTTGCATTCTACTATAAAAAAATCGCATTCTGGTAGCAATGTATGATAAATTGATAAAAAAAGCAGTAATCTGTGGCTTAAATCTAAATCTCAAAACATATAGAAGATAAGACTAAAGGAATATTTATCATACAAAAGTGAAAGTTAACGGAAGTTATAAGAGTGGAATAACAAAACTAAACGCAGTTGTCAAGTTCACAGAAGAAATAAGTGACAGAATTTCTCAGCCTCTTCTTCCGGACCTCTGCAGTGAGCAGGATGGCATCGACCAAATTGGTACCTTCAGAATAAGTACTGAGTAGTCATCCGAATGACAATCTCCTTTATAAAGACGTTCGATACTTTAAGGCAGCGTCAAATGTCTTGTTATGTAGAACAATGCTGTCAGTGCTTACTTTACAAAATTTACGAATGTTAGACAGGATTGTGTATTGTCTCCTTCCACCAGGGAGTAATATATAAACTGGTGAAGTCAAATGTATCCTCGACTTCTTGGAATGCTTCGGCATGGGGTTAAACTAGAGCGCCAGATAATCAGGTACAACGGGTACCAATTTCCCAGAGAACCTGTCCTGACTGCTCAGTTGATTGAGGTTCATTCGGGATCCACATAGTGACTGTGGTTTAAAACTAAAAATCGAGGGGAGAGAATGTTAGTTTAAGGACTGATATATCCTTGTCATATAAGTATGTCTCTCAGATGTCACTGGGTGATGTAACAGAGCAACATGTACTGGATTCGTGAATCCGTTGACTATCTCTTTCTCTTCGCGTAGTAGGGCGCCAGTATTAAATGGGAAATTTTCAGGTTGACACTTGGTAGTTGCCTGTCATACCGTAGATCGTTCCTTATCGGCTGAGAACGTAACTTGTCATATATTTCTCTCAGATGTCACTGTGTGATGTAACAGAGCAACATGTACTGGATTCGTGAACCCGTTGAGTATCTTTTTCTCTCCGCGTAGTAGGACGCCAGTATAAAATGGGAAATTTTCAGGTTGACACTTGGTAGTTGCCTGTCATACCGTAGATCATTACCAGAGCTTAGTATTCAAATAATCCGTTTGAAGAGACCATTATCGGAATAAATCCTACATCTTGACAACGCTCGCTCACAATTTAAAAACTATTTACAAAGAAGAATTTGGAAAGTTCAACATTACCCCGTCTAACATCTAATTTTTTCGAACATTACTTAACTCTATCTCAGAGAACAGGGTAAACGAAATTGACTTGATTCATTTATTTACTTATATTCCCCAATTCTCTTTGGTTTTCGTAACTATTTTGAAAACTTAAGCAAACAACAGGGGGAAAGAGATGATTTCTTGACTCTTCATAAAAATGTTTTGTTTTCTTCATTCTAGTTTATGGAACCTCCTTGATAATCAGTCCTTTTTCTACAAAACTCTTAAAATTACCCATTTTTCTTTCATCATTTTTTTTTACTTAGAGTGATTAAAATTAGCACTTTTCTTACTAAAATACTACAAAATGTCTATTAACTTTTTGTGTAGTGACAAATTCACACGCAATATTACTTACTTGCAACATGATACACTTCAATTTTTAACAACAAGTTTTATCAGGCAAATCAAAATTTACTAAATCAGTACGTTCGAATATTGTCACTTAATTAACTTGGATATACGAAAACTGTAGTATCCAATTTCAATATTTTCCGTTGAAAACTAAAATAGAAAAAAATTAAAATCCTTAAAAAAAGAGAACATCTTAAAGATGTAAAGATATTGTATGTAGGCACATAATTCTCTTCTCAGATATGAATCAAATTAGCACTATTAGTGAAAGAAATAAAGAACATAATCCTTAAGGACAAATAATATTCAAGTAGTGCGCTTAACACTTGAACAATACTACAACAAAATACACAAACATACATAAAGTTGTGACACAAAAGATTAAGGCCATAAACTAATGGAAACATTTGTATGACAAAACAAATAATATTACAATAATAAAATGAACAAATATTAGAACAACTGAAGTACATACTTATTTACATATGCTTATGTAAGTATGTATGTATGTTCAAATTTGTAAAAATATCGAACTATATATTGAAAAATCGCACCTTCTACGGTATTGTGTGTCTGAAGTACTTGCAGGTATTAGGTGAATAAATCCCTTTTCTTCAATTGACAATCGTGATGTGTTCAAACAGGAGCGATGAGTGTTCAAACATGAGAATTGTTTTCAACAAATAAATCTCAATAATACTTTTAATGTCATCATTGTTATAAAAATACAAAAGCCAAGCTGCGCAATCGCAATTGTGTGTATGTGTAGATCTAGTTCTAAAATCCCTATAAGTAGATTTCACAGCCTAAATTTGACATATATGAAAATGTAAATATGTATGTAAGTATTATTGAAAACATACATACATATGTATGTATGTGTATGTACTACTTACATGATAATATTTGGTAATCATGCTGTAATTACATTTAATATGACGAAACCTTTTGATCCTGTATTTTATGGATTGTGTGTAACATAGAATAAATACATACATATGATCTAAATAAATTAAGATTTAGATCAAGTGATTGTACTTAAGAAATAGCACCTGAATGTCTAGCGGTATGTTTTGATGAAAAATTCTAAGAATTCTTTCAGTCACATATAGAACCACTCGAAAATTTAGTGCAGTTTTTGTTTTGTTTTAATAAAATTTTAAGGATATTTTTAGGTAATACTAACTAATACAGATATTAAGTAATCTTTAAGTAATACTTTAGTTATAATAGCATTTACATAATATATAAGTATGTACTTATGTTGATTTAAAGTATTTCAAGTGTTAGTTTTGTAAATTATGCAAATCTATCATTGGGTTATAAATAGATTTCTTACAATTTTAAGATTAAGATTTTGTTTTTAGTTTTCTTTTTGAGTTGTTGATATGGAGACACTTTGTCTACTTTCGAAAGATTTCTTTAATAAAATGTTCAGAGAGCTGAAGTAAAAAATTAAGCATGAAGAATCCATATATATGACAATTTATGAAGCTTTTTCTATACTTAAATAACAAGTGCTTTACATGAACACCAGTATTGACTGCCTTATACTAATGTAGAGTCTACCACGCACCCATGAAACCTTCTATGAAGAAATCCGTTGGTATTTTTTGTACATGGCTGAGCCGGTCCATGTACAAATACTTTGCTGAAGTATTCGAGCTATCTAATATCTTGCTATAGTAGTCCTGTGCGAGATAACAGACAGCATGAGATTAATGCCTATACATACCCCGAAAGTAAAAAAGAAATCACTAGTCTAAAGTCAGTAGAAGTGGAGACAATCCCCAGAGCAGGTAAAATCAATCTTACGGTATACCGGAAGTTCACCGCTCTTTTGATGTCATGAACGATTGCATTATTTAAAATACAATCCACATCAATAACCCTTTCTAGTGCATTCCTTAACCTCTTAAATCCGGCGTAACTATATTAGTAAGATGACTCTATTGTTTCGTAAACAACACCTAGAGGTTGGTGGCCCGATATACCATAAATAATGAATCCTAATTCTCTATATGAACTGATCAATGTGTTAAAGGATTTAGCAATTTCCAAAGTTACCGTATCCTATTAATTGCCCCTCAATGGCAACAGCATTGAGAAACTACCCCGAAGCTTAAACATACAGCACTTATCTCCAGTTCCCGATCTTTCAAACATTTTTGCATCAGTTCCATTCCCAGGATTATAAAGATATCTCTCACTGAACTTTAAGCTGACAATTTCCCAGCATATACCCGCGCCCCACTACAGGGCCGGTAAGAAATACCGATCGGGCATAGGAATGCAGAATATGCTGCTTTGGATAATTGTGTAAAAGACAATTATCTAACCCATTAGTTATAGGAAGTATCAGTCCTTAAACCAACATTATCTTGGGTTTAAGCTGACCAGCCACGTCTTCTGACTACCTGTAATATCAGATTATGTGGTACTCTGGTTAGAGATATATCAGTCCTTAAACCAACATTCTCTCCCCTCGATTTTGGGCTTAATCTGACCAGCCGAACTACTGGTCCCTCTGAGAAAGGTTCTCATTAACTCCGGGCTCTACATGCTTATATTCAACATTCTACGTTCAATATTATAGAAACCCAAAAAGAAAGAGTACTGAAAATAGTATTTGATACCAGAGTTCCAAATAACAAGATGGAAAGCTAATATTACCGAAGTTCACCTGTGCATAATGAACCTCCGAGTTTTTCTCGCATTTTGATTATTTTTTGTATTACTATAGTATTAATCGAAACTTCCGAATTCTCTCATTATCTCCCCTCGGTTTTGGGCTTAATCTGACCAGCCGAACTACTGGTCCCTCTGAGAAAGGTTCTCATTAACTCCGGGCTCTACATGCTTATATTCAACATTCTACGTTCAATATTATAGAAAACCAAAAAGAAAGAGTACTAAAAATAGTATTTGATACCAGAGTTCCAAATAACAAGATGGAAAGCTAATATTACCGAAGATCACCTGTGCATAATGAACCTCCGAGTTTTTCTCGCATTTTGATTATTTTTTGTATTACTATAGTATTAATCGAAACTTCCGAATTCTTCTTACATTTTCAACAAAACTTTGGATTCTTCTTTACTTTCGTGGATATATGGATCACTTGTGGAATGTCAGAGTTAGAAACATGACTTTATAATAAGGATTTCACCATTGATGAGATCAGTAAACGGTTATTTTAAAATGATCTAAGATATAGTGTTAAATTCACACATATTCTCTTTCAATCTATGTCCTACTTAGTTCCAGCATATCGTATTCAAAAAGATCGTCTCTGAACGAAAAAGTAACGATTCTAGATAGGTAGAAGTTGGACCAAGTAGTTTAACCCCTTTCAAAATGTATGGTAGTAATACTAGCTATATACAGTTATTTTGGTATTTAACAAAAAACAAGTATGAATTTATAGTCGGACATTGCCGACCATATGATACACTACACCAGTCAGTATGTTAATATTTTTTTAAAAAAAAAGCATTTAATTTTGATTTTATTTTTTAAATAAAGCATTTTATTTGTTTTATTGTGGAATATTTTAACTTATTGTTGACAAAAAAAGAGATTTTCTACAAGAGGGCTCATAGAGGAGAAGGGGTAAATATGGGCCTATCCTTATAAATTTTGGTAGACGAATTTACGTCTACTACAAAGCCATTTATTTAGATTTTAATCGTTTTATGAGTAATTATAAGTTAATTTTGACCTTCAAGTCATTTTCTAAAATGAGGCCCGATCACAATAAAAATTAGTATTGTCATTTATTGTTCTATAAAACTAATTTTTGCTGATTTTTTTGACATTATAAAACATTTAACGTACTTATGAGCCTAAAGGCCCGATTGGGGGCTAGGAGAAATAATGGAACGATTTCAACCATTTTTAATAGCGATCGTCCTTGAACCAAAAAAAGAGTATGTGCCAATTTTCATCAAATTATCTTGAAAATTGCGACCTGTAGCGTGCGCACAAGGTTTACATGGACACACAGACAGACAGACAAACAGACAGACAGACAGACGGTCAGACGGACATAGCTAAATCGACTCAGAAAGTGATTCTGATGTGATTGGTATACATTAAGGTGGGTCTTGGACCAATATTTTTGGGTGTTACAAACTTCAGCACAAACGCATAATACCCTCCCCACTATAGTGGTGTAGGGTATAAATACACACTTTAATATATCACTAAATTAATCCACTAAAAACTTTTTACCACAATTTCATTGCTCTTTAAAAGCTTTTGCGACACAACTAAAAATATTTATAAAAATTCTTAACAAAACAAAAACTATTTTTAAATAAAATAAAAAAAGATATACCAAAGAAATCAAGTAAAATGAATGGAATTGAATTGAATTGAAAGAACAGAAAAAGAACTTGCACTTGTTCAAATGAATGAACTAAACGTAAATAGTTAGAAGTGTGTGTGTGTATACAATTCTATATGTGAATCCATACACCTTTCTTCTATTGACGAAAGAATCAAATTTTGAAACTGTTGGTAAAACACACATACTTACACACCCACACACACACTCACTCAGTAAACATTTAAAAATAAAAAGAAGTTCAAAATAAAGTAAAACCATTAAAGAAATTACTTTTTGATTATAGAGGAAATATTGCCTAAGGCAAAATTTCAAAAGTAAAAATGGGAAATAACTGTTGAGATCAATAAAATTTTAAGGGTTTTAAAAACTTCTGGAAAACTTAAAAATCATAAAATAATTCATTAATTAAAATTAAAAAAATGAAAAAAAAAATCGCATAAGATTTATTATATAAATCCTTTTTCTGATTTTTTTAGAATCATATTTCTAAGATGAACAATATTTTATAAATTCATTTCCTAAATCATCGATATATTAAAACATAAGGATTATTTCCCCCATTTTTATTCACTACATTAGATAACGTTAGTAAATTGCATATACTCTCTCATACGCTTTTAAATTACACATATATACATACACATGTATGTTTGTATGTATCTACATACTTCCTTATATTCTTTAAACAATTTCTAAATTGCAATAGTACGGGTGGTAGAGGTGTTAGAAATTACTTTGATTTTATTGAAATGTTACCCCAACAAATTGAACAAAGATAAATAAATAAAATACACAAATATATAAATGACTTCAAAGAGAAAAAGATTTTGATTTTTTTTTTCTTCTCCAATTTGAAAAAGAAAATTGCCAACAATTGATAAAAAATATTTATTTGCATGTTTGAAAAAAATTTAGAACAAACATAAAAAACAAACTCAAATGAGAAAAACTAAACTACAGTACTAGTAATTGAAAATGTAGCAGTTATTTAATTATCTGTGATCAATCTCATTTCAAACCAAAACTTTATTAATAATGAAAACGTACGGACTAAAAGGATTCCAGAAATAGATTTTTTTAAAATCCATTATCTGGCGATAAATGATCTCAATATTTTATAAAAACCTAAATGGTCTCTTATGAAATCTACATATAATGAAAATCTAAAAGTCTATTTTCTAGTGAAACTACAAGCGTCACAGCCAAAGGATGCAAATCTGTCTTTCTAACTGGAATTCGATTCAATTTTTGCAAATTTGGAATATTTTAGGGCCAAAACTTAGATTTTAATGTTAAACGCTATTTAGTGAGTGAGTTAGTTATTTAGTTAGTAAGTTAGTTAGTTAGTTAGTTAGTTAGTTAGTTCGTTCGTTAGTTAGTAGCCCTTTACTAACTACTTTTTATACCCTACACCACTATAGTGGGGAGGGTATTATGCGTTTGTGCTGAAGTTTGTAACACTCAAAAATATTGGTCCTAGACCCACCTTAAAGTATACCAATCGCCTCAGAATCACTTTCTGATTCAATTTAGATATGTCCGTCTGTCTGTCTGTGTGTCCATGTAAACATTGTGTGCACGCTGCAGGTCGCAATTTTCAAGATAATTTGATGAAATTTGGCACATACTCTTTTTTTTTGGTTCAAGGACGATCGCTATTGAAAATGGTTGAAATCGGTCCATAATTTCTCCTAGCCCCCATACAACCGTACCCCCCGAATTGGGCCCATATTTACCCCTTCTCCCCTATGAGCCCTCTTGTAGAAAATATCTTTTTTTTGTCAATAATAAGTAAATATATTCCACAATAAAACAAATTAAATGCTTTATTTAAAAACAAGTATAAATGTATAGTCGGGCGTAGCCGACCATATGATACCCTACACCAGTCAGTATGTATGTTAAAAATGGAGATTATTTAAAAAAATAAAGCATTTGGTTTGTTTTTTTAACTTTATTTCGGAATATTTTTACTTTTTTTTGCAAAAAAAGAGATTTTTTAAGAGGGCCCAAAGGGGAGTAGGGCAAAATATGGCCCTATCCTTAAAAATGTTGGTAGGGGGAGTTAAGTCTTCTTCAATATTATTTATGTAGAATTTAAAAGTGTTATTAGTGTTTGTAAGTGAATTTTGACCTTTAAGTCATTTTCTGAAGGGGAGTTTGTATGGGGGATAGGGTCAAATGAAGCCCGATCATTACCAAAATCGGTAGTCTCATTTAAAGTTCTAAAAAACTAAGTTTTGTCGACTTTTGTTAACATAATATATCATTTAAGTTAATTATAAGCCAAAAGGCCCTATTTGGGGGGTACGGTTGTATGGGGGCTAGTCGAAATAATGGACCGATTTTAACCATTTTCAATAGGCTTCGTCCTTGGGCCAAAAGAAGCGTGTGTGCCAAATTTCATCCAATTATCTTGAAAATTGCGACCTGTACTTTGCGCACAAAGTTTACATGGACAGCCAGCCAGACGGACGGACGGACATAGCTTAATCGACTCAGAAAATGATTCTAAGCCGATTGGTATACTTTAAGGTGGGTATAGGACGAATATTTTTGTATGTTACAAACATCAGCACAAACCCAATATACCCCACTTAAGTGGTGTAGGGTATAAAAAAAATCAAAATTTTAACATACTGACTGGCGTAGGGTATCATATGGTCGGCAATGTCCGACTATAAATTCATACTTGTTAGGGTATAAAAAGGGGTCAATAGTTTCTCGGAAAGTGAGAGAGAGATATATAGTTTACATCAAACAGATTTAGATACATTATAAAGGGAAATAAAAAAATAATTTACAAAACTAATTAATTAATTATTAAATTTCACAAAATATTTTTTTATAGGCAGATAATTTTATTAAAAAAAAACACAAGAAATATTGTTGATAAAATAAAATAAATTTCAATTGCCATAAATATGAATTAACTGGTAAAAGCATTGAAATTCATAGACACATACAAAAAAAATTTGAAAATACATACATACATACATACATATACAATAATAGATACTTTCGTCCTTTCATATGCGAAATACACGTTATTCTATCTGCATGTGAATGTGTTTTATTTATACATATATACATATGTTCATAAATGTGTTATATACATATGTCATGACATGCAATTGGATACTAACGATCGCCATTAAAATTTAAATAAAAGCAATTATTATAAATGGTCAAAACCGCTTTTTAAATTGCACTTTATGGCATCAGTATACAATATTGCAAATGCAATGAAAAAAATAACAACATTTATTTTCACGCGAATTTTATGTTTAAATATAATATGTACATACATATACATATGTATATGAAAGTGAATTTTTTTTTGTCGAATTACACATACCATGGAATATTCAAGTACAAGGTATTTGTTTACATATCCCAGCAGTTTGGTCGTACAGTCCTGAACAACCTATTAAACCTACCATTTAGGGTTACCCTTGGACAGCGACTGTCGAGGTGACTAGATATTTCAACATGTGCTTGTCCTACGAAAATGTCAATCGTCAACCAACAGATTACGAAGATACAGCCAAATAGTTTAAGTTTGTTGTCCAATATTGACGAACTGCTGTGGTATTTATACGTTTATATGTACACACATACCTACGATAGAAACATATTTACATTCCCACTATTAAAATATTTGCTTATATAAGAATAAACAATATTTAATTTAAAATCGATCTGAAAACGCTTTAAAGACTAAATAATTCAGAGGGTATGTGTGTACATCGAAGTCATTTAAAAGTGAGTTGTTGGGTAAATACAAGTCATACCATGTTGCGATATGTATCTAACACAATTTTTTAATACTTCAAAATAAATTTTGCTTTAGCCAAAACTAATTTATGAGCAGGTCTAATAAAGTATATACATTTTATATGTTTTAATTTGATTTATTAATTTTTTTCGCTTAAAACTGTTAGCGTTTTTTTCTCACATTACAATTTACACTAACAATAAGTGTTGACCACAAATGTAAATAAATACAACAATAAAACATACAACACTGAAAATAATCCATGTCCAAAATATATATATATTATATTATATATATATATATATATATATATAATATATATATATATATATATATATATATTATATATATATATAATATATATATTATATATATATATATATATTAATATATATATATTAATATATTTATATATATATATATATATATATATATATATATATACATATACGAAAAAATATGAATGTATAGTCGCATGGCAGACCATATGATACCCTACACCATTCAGTACGTTAAAAATATGGTTTATTCTTTTAAAATAAAGCATTTGTTTTATTTTTTAATTTTATTTTGAAATATTTGTACTAATTGTTGACGAAAAAAGAGATTTTATACAAGATGGCTCATAGGAGAGGAGGGGTAAATATGGACCTATCCTTATACATGTTGGTAGAGGAATTCACGCCTACTTTTTTTAAATTGGACCAGCAATCAGGGGATGACCCCTACTTATGCGAACGAAGCATTTACTAGGAAAATAGGTTGTGAGAAGGAGGATAGAGGAAGTAGTGTTTGTAGACATTTGATTTAAGTCTTCTTATATCGAAAGTGGCGGGGTATACCTATGCAGGAAGTTTATTCCACATACTGAAGAATGAATTTTCCCTGTAATGTGTTGTACGGTCCACTGGACAATCTAACACAAATGGGTGTGTTCTTGAAGAAATACGTGTATTTCGCAAGAATATACGGGTATCGGGAACAAGTTCCATAATTTCAAAGGAACACATTCCATTGTAGTATCAATAGAACAGTGAAATACACTCCACGTTGCGTGAATCTCTCCTGTACGGTCGAGTAGCTCCAAAATAGACTTCGAAGCTCCGGCCTATACATGAGAGTTGTATTCCATATTCGGTCAGATATAAGTGGCGCTCATTGCCCCCAATCTCTAGAAGGCTTGGCCTATGATTGAATGAATGAGAGTGGCAGATACTGCTGTCATCCGCATAAGAGTAGATAGAGTTGGATGTTTGACATAGGTCATTTATAAAGATAAGAAATAGTTATTTATGGACAATTTAACCGTGTTATTAGTGTTTATAAGTGAATTTTAACCATCAAGTCATTGTTCTCAGAAAGTGATTCTGAGCCGATAGTATACTTTAAGGTGGGACCAATATTTTTTGTCGTTACAAACATCAGCACAAACGCATAATAATTTTCCCACTATAGTGGTATAGGATATACAAATGTAGTACATTGTACGAAATGTTTCATGGTTTCGCACCACGAAATTGTTTCTTAATATATTTTAATATGATGGAAAATAATTGTACAAAAAATTTTATGTATTTTGCTAAAATTATTTATTACAATAATTTTTTTCTACATTTTATGAAATAAATAAAGATTTTTAAGATTGTTATAATGTCGTGAAATTAGAAAAGGATTTAACTAATATTGTTACGTATTATGCATGAAATAATCGTAATTCTTACGAAAGAAGTTGTGCCGAAATTTAAGAATGAATTATTTTCAGTATACTTTAATATTTAATAATGCAATTGTCTCGATGTTCGAATATGTATTTATAAAAAATTGTATGTAAATACATGTGTATACAATGTATGTACATATACACAAGTATGTAGGTATATTTAATTGATATTACACTGATCCAAAAATTGTATGTAATTCTGTTATACATATGTATATATGTAAAAGCTTTATATTGGGTGGTTTGGATGGATTATGAGCCAATCCACATGAAATTTTATGGATATATTTAGATTCTTATAGTTGTACTGATTTCAGTTATATCTTAGACTTTTGATTGCATTTCTTTAAAGTATCTAATCATTGTTCCTGACCTATGTTATATCTAATATAACATCGCTAAACTAAACCTGTAATGGTTGTGCCTAAGTACGTCACCAGATTAGAAACTACAAAATTATTGCCAAATTTTTCAATGAATCAGTCTAATATTATATGACATTCTCAAAACCATATTGTATGCACCCAACTATGTACTTTATTGCCCTAATTGCAATCGGTAATTGTATAAAATATGTCGGCTTAAAAGCATTTTACAATTAAATTAATTGCAAAATACAATTGTACATTTAAATATGGTTTAAATAAAGAGTATGTGCATAATGCAAATATGGACATACATATATACTTATGTATAATACATAGTTACCTATGTATGTATGAATGCAAGTAAAGTTAAAATAATTTTAAACAAGTATGAGGTATAGTCCGATGTTTGAATCATTTGATACCCTATTACGATTTAAAATTTAATGTCGGTCTTTTAATGAACAAGTCAACAAAAAAGCTACTTTCGGACCTAATCGGACAAAAATATTTAGATATTCACCCCCAAAAGTAAGTGCTTCCACATTGCTTTAATATTAATTGCTTGCTTACCGGGTAAGTAAAGTTTTTTCTGGTATATAACTGTAAACTTGCAACCTCGCTCATGTCAATTATTTAAAGTTTTTCAAATATTTTTGTGTGTTACAAACATCAATAACAGCGCATAACACAATACACACTAATGTAGTATTTGGATTAAAAAAAAATAGGTTTAAAATCGTTGTAATTTAATACATACTTTACACAAGTGCAAAAAGTAAATAAATTTAAAAATGTAATTAATTGCATGTCGTTTAGATGCATTATAAAATAACAATTTATGTGAAAATTTTATTGATTAAAAATACTAATTAAAGAAAATAATTTATAATTCTACATACAAAAGATATATATGAGCAATTATCACATTTTTTTAATTTTAAAATAAAAAAAAATCCAAAAAAATTTTTGAAAGCACATTCAAAATATTTTGTGTGATTATAAACAGACCCTAAAATGTGATGAATCCGTTCGTGTTAATCATTTTGATCGAGGTACGAAAAAGTTATAGCGATTTTCACTTAAGTATTTAAAAAAAAATCTTAAAAATAGTATTTATATATGTAATACTTGAAAAAATTGCACACAATTGTAAATTAATAAAATAATTCAAATTTAGCTTATTAAATACATATCATAAGATTTATTTTAAGAAATTTTAAAAATACACAGTAAGAAATTTCATTTGATTTCTTTTTTAAAGAAAACTTGCAAATGGTCATAATTTTGACTAATTTTTAACATCATCCATTATGTGCCTTAGCAAAATGTGTTTAAATAAAAGTGACGTCTTTGTAGCTTACAAGGACATTTTAAATACACTTGTGATCCCAAAAAATAAAAATAAACAAAAACTTAAAATTTTGATTTTTACAACAGTAGTAGTTAAAAAAAAACATTAAAAGAAAGATAAAAATGACGCGTGGTGTGTAACTTGCAGCGTGTAAAGCGTGTAAAGTTTGAAAAGCGTAAAACGCGTTGCCGCCTCGACGCGAATGTGCCGCGCCAAAAACTGATATTTTAGCTGTCGTTCCGATGTCACACGGATAAGCTTGTAAAGAATTTATCTTCTAAGTATCTTTAGTTAGCACTTAACGAATAGTGTCCAAAAGTTTAAAGCTAAGGGCCAAAAAATAAAAAGAAGGTGAAAAAATTAGTTAGTGACACACGTTTTCTTTTTTTTTAATTTTGTAAACTTTCAAAACCGATTACGTTTAGAAATGAAGACCTAGAATTTTACAATTTTGCAATTTTTAGGCTGGAATCACAAAAAAAATTATCGGTAATTTATTTTCAATTAACATGTTTTAATTTTCTTATTTTTTATTTAAACAAATTTTTATTTGTCTTAATTATCTCGTTTTTTGAAACTGTTTGAAACTAAAGTGTAAAATTTTGATTAAATTTTTAATTAATTCAAGTAATTTTTTAATTGATTGAAAAAAATTTTCTGGCCTTCTTTTCTATTTTAGATTTATTTTTAATATATTTTTTTAATTTTTGTGCTAGCAATATTTATAATTCTTAAATAGTCCTTAAAATTTTAGGCATATAATACACAAGTTTCTTTACAATTTATGAAACACTTTATATGTTAAATTGTGTCTACAAAGTAAAAATTTTTGAAAATGCTGAACGCATTGTTAAAGATCTAGTATTCCTTTAACGTTGTGTGTAATCGATTAATAATTTGATTGTTTTAATCACCTTCTTAATTGATTTATAAAAAATTCTCTATCAAACAGTTTAATTTATTTGATTAATAAATTAATAAAAAATCAATTTTATATATATTAAATATTTAATTTATACAATTAATGAATTAATCAATCTTGCCTCAATTATTGACATTAATTGTTCTGATTAATTCGTTATTTGGACAAAAATATATATTTTTACTTTTTTACAAATTTGGTAATTGATATCATCATTTGGGTTAATTGTGCAAAACTTGCTTGATACAATTATTTTGATAATTAAAACTCATTTTCAGTTTTTTCTGTGAAGTCTTGTGTATGTAATCCTGTAAAAAAATTATTTCAAATTTTACTCTTACCAAAGTTATTAACAATTAAGTTTAATTTCAAAGGAATATAAAAAAAATTGATAATTGCTCATATATACGATTTCAAAAACATATACTTATGTATGTAATACAATAGCTGCAATCTTTAAGTTTGCTTAGTACGAGCTATTGACCATAAATATGTTTTAACTAAATGTGTAAAATATTTATGGTAAAACATTATTTTGTTTGCCCTAAATATTTGTCAGATGTTTTGTAAATATTACAGTTTAAAATGCTCTTAATATGTAAATTCTTTAGTATTCAAACTAGGTCTGTACACATTTTTTCATCAGTGACAATAACGCGTGAAATAATAGGTTACACTATTCAATAACAATGAAAACATTACAATAGCCTTATGGGCCAACAAATATGTAATGCGTTATAGCCTTCTGTTTTTGAATAACACAAAAAATATTTACATTGTAAAAAAATACGACTATAGTATTTGCCTTAAATCGGTGTAAATATACATACATACTAACTCGTATGTGCAACGATTTAGGGCATTAAATAGATTAGCTACATTCTTCTCAATATCTAGATGCACTTACGAAAATAATGTGCAACACTCATAGTACTTATGTGTTTTGTTCCAAGTCTAAGAGTTTAGATCTCATTACCATTGTTAAAGTTTGAATAACTGACTACTTACTGACTGTTTGTAGTTCGCGTGGTAAAATATTTTTGTTTTAATACAAAAAGATATATGTATAGACTTTCCTTATTTTCACATTTGCAATATTTGTTCGTTTGTATTTTTAAAAAGGTTTTTTTTTTGGTTGGTAAATAATTACGCGTATAAACAAATGTTTTGTTTAAAGGCGTGTTTCAAACAATTGTATCCATAGATATTGATTTAAATACATACATATCTACATATGTATATCAATATATGTTGTTTGTTAATTTACTTCAATTCGTATATTAGAAACTCTGTTAGAATTATTTACCTACTCTGTTAAACATTTCTTAAAACCTTTGTTTTCAAATACCGCAAAACATTTTGTTAGTTTTACTTTCAAGATCAAATTCATTGTTCATTTTGATTGTACATACAGATATATAAGGATATGTAGATAAACATACATACATTTCACATATGTATATATATACATATGTACATGTATCCTTACGAATAAGAAGTGAAATTTTAAAATATATATCTTAGATCAGCGTTATTTGCTTTGATAATAACACAGGCCGACAAAATTTAAAAAAATGGAAATCCATATATTAATGTTATATATAAACTCCCTTATTCACAAAACAAAATTTTTATTTTAAAAACGGTTTATAAATTAGATTTTATATGGAAAGTTTGTTTTATAATCCTTTTATAAAATAATAATGTTATTTGTGAATAAGGGGGAAAGAATATATAAAGTTCGTGAGAAGTTTAAATTTAGGTTTGTCATTCAGTTTGTAATTTGCTAAATATTATTTTCCGATATTTTATTGTAAATATGGGAGGTATATTGTTTTTGTCATTCCGTTTGTAACCCATTGAAATATTCGTCTAAGACCCATAAAAGCATATATATTCTGGTCCAGAATTTCTGGGTCCTTATTATATTTTAATACGATCTAGCCATATCCGTCCGTCTGTCTGTTGAAATCACGCAAGAGTCCAAACGGAAACAGCTGAAATTTTGCACAGACATTTTCAGTTAATGCAGGTCGTTTGGTATTGGTCAATATTGGTCCACGATTTCGCCTAGCCCTCATATAAGGCCCAATTCTGAAAAAGCTTTTAACGCTCATAACTGGCAAAAATAAGCATATATATGAATGTCGAACTGCTTTACGTGAGTACCTGGCATATTGCCCTATCTCAAAAAGAGATAGCCTAATTCTGAAAAAGATTTTAACGCCCATAACTGGCTAAAATAAGCATATATATGAATGTCGAAGTGCTTTACGTGAGTACCTGGCATATTGCCCTATCTCACGGTGGTACTTTTCCAACCACTGGGTGAATAAAAAAGTAAACAACTCACCACTGCCCCTTTGTGTTTCCTACATGCAGTTTGCAATTTCTGTACATGAATCATCCGGTACTATGGCTCTGTTGTTTCGGCAACAGCAGGGACTTAATTTGTAGTCCAAAACACGGATCATATAAATTGAAAAGACCCACTCAGTAGTCACAGAGACCCACTGTGATAAGTTGAGCATACACTCAAACATCAAAGAGAGGGCAGTGACCTTGCACCATTCTTCCATTCCGCCACTCCATCCATCAAATCCATAAGTTACTCCATTATCTCTATAGAATGCAAGTAGAAGTCAAGAAACTTCAGAAAAACATCAAAAACTTCAGCTATTTTTTCATTATCAAATCAAAACATTTTATTAATCCACAGTCAAGCTTTGTAATTCGTACCGCTCCAGCATCTAGGAACGATAACAGAAATGTATTATGAAAATCATATTCAACGTGTATCAGTCTTTTAACCAAAAAACCTCTTCCCGCAATTTGGGTTTTAACCATAGACATTACGTGGATCCCGAAGGAACCTCAACCAACTGACCACCCAGGTCTTAATCCTGCGGGCAACTGGTTTTTTTTTATACAGGAACCCTACTCTCTTTGTAAATATGAATCGGGCTAGCCGCCATAAAAGACTTATAACAGTGAAATTCGACATAAAAGTATGATCGAGGACACTTAACGTAAATACATATGTTTTATACAAGCCAAAATCTCCCAACCAACTCCATATAAGGTCTACTCCAGAAAATTACTTTAACAGACTTTAAAATATGAGTAAAGCTTAAGTGATCCGTAAATAACGGAGATATGAGCAAAATTCCGAAATAAGCCATAAAAATGTTTGTGGACCAAGAATGATGTATGTATATATTTTTTCCGTTTAAACTATTGGTTCACACTAGGAATGTTTCGATTTTGTGTATGAGAGAAGAAGAAATAATGATTCTTTTTTCTATCTATTAATATATATCTATCTATATCTATATCTCTACCAAATGGTGATTATATGTATATCGCATAACACTTGATAAGGCCTCAATGGATCGACATACATAAGTAGTTGAATCACACTCCATTTTTGTTAGAAAAAAGAAAAACTCCCTATTATACGAATTTCAATACGTAAAGAGCTTGCGATAAATTTATTTATAATATGTATAACAAGTAAAATATTATAGTCGGGGGAGACCGAACATATAATCCCCTACAACTGTTATAAAAATAAAATGTGATTTAGTTTTCTTAATAAAGTATTTATGTTGAATTGTTCCTTGCCTCCTTACCTAGTATAGAACTTAGTTTTGCAGTTTTTGTTGAGATACGAGTATACTTAACATAACTGTGTATGGAGGCTAGGTGAAATAATGGACCGATGGTTACCATTTTCAATAGGCTTCGTCTCCGATACCATAGAAGATCATGTGCCAAATATTATTTTCAAAACTGCGACCTGTTGTTTGATTACAAGGTTTGCATCCCTATTCAGGGGTTGAGTTGTATAGGATCTAGGTGAAATAATGGACCAATCTTAACCATTTTCAATACGCTTCGTCCCTGGGACAATAGAAGATAGATAGATTGATTACAAGGTTTACATGGACGAACGGACAAAACTAAATAGGCTCAGAAAATTATTCTATGCCGAAGGGTATACTTTAAGGTGGGACCAATATTAGTGTGTGTTACAAACATCAGCAGAATCCCAATATACCCTCCCCACTAAAATGGTGTAGGGTATAAAAATGCTTCTTTCTTTACGAAACTGACATTAAGTAATTAACTATGTAACAAATCTTATGGTTTAGGATTCTTGTTTTATTAAGATTAAGTTGAATATTTAAGCTTTCGTTATTGTTGTTTCACTTTCGCACCATAATTGTTGCCAGTTTCTAATTACACATTTATTTAGGGTAGAAAATTTACTTAAGCTGGTAAAAAGCACTTTCGTTAAAGGCAATTAGATAATTCCCTTGTTTGCAATTATGCGCCATCTTTCATTTTGTTCTAAAACACATACATACACATACAGACATTGTTAAAGATACAGGATACAGTTAACATACACATAGATACAAACATACATATATATGTGAGTATCTATGAACATGAATACTTCATACAGATACACCATACACATACATATATTCATATTTTAACATTCTATGGAAATTAACACTCACTTGCTAACGCACTTAATGATGCCAAAAAGCTTATTTGTTTTGAAAATAGAAAATGCCGAAAACAAAAGTACATATTGTATTTGTTTCGGTATTCTTTTCGCTTATTTTGCAGTAGCTTAAAAGAGTTAAATGGTCAATAGACATTTATCATTCAACTACGTCTTTGTACTCCGCGTTGCACGTTTTTTCAGAAGCTATAAATAAGAGCAAAAACTACAAAATGATACAAAATCCCCTTTTAATCCCGTTATTTCTATGATATTTATACTCTACTCCTCTATAGTGGGGAGGGTATTATACATTTGTGCTGATTTGTAATATACAAAAATATTGGTTCAATACCCACATTTAAGTATACCGATCAATAAAGAATCATTTTTTGAGTCGATTAAGACATGTCCGTCCGTCCGTCTGTCCGGCTGGCTGTCCATGTAAACCTTGTGCGCAAGGTACAGGCCGCATTTTCAAGCAAATTGTTGAAATCGGTCCATTATTTCACCTAGCCCCCATACAACCCTACCTCCCGATTTGAACTTTTTATGCCATAATTACGTCAAATATTCTACTATCTCTCTAAAAATTGGCACAAATAAGTTTTATATAAGTATAAATGGCACTGCAGATTTTCGTAAGGATCGGCCCTTATTTGACCCTAGCCCCCATACAAACCCCCCTTCAAAAAATGTCTTAAACGGCTAAAATTGACTTGTAACCATTTGTATCGCAATGAAACTCAACAAAACTAACTGTTATTTAAAAATATATCCTTTTCCCAAATTTACCGAGGATCGGCCCATATTTGACCTATATAAAGCCTCATTTAGAAATTTAAGTTTTTTTATCAATAAATTGCTTAAATATTTTGGATTTATGGCAATATTCAACATAAAAGTTTCTTAATAAAAAATAAAAATGTTAAAAATATACTCATGGTGTAGGGTATTATATGGTCGGCCATGCCGTCTACACTTTCCTACTTGTTTTCTTTTAAAATATATAGTTTAAAAAAATCCTATATTGACATCCATTATATCAAAGACGGAGGTTATTGAACATGATACAATCGCCGAATAACTGTCCAAGTACTTTTAATTACAGGGTTATCCGTCTATAACTTATAATCTAATAAATTTTACATTTTATATATTTAAGATATTGATTCTATAATTAGGCTTCGTGTTATCTGTATCTATTATATATCAATTGTTGTTGTAGCAGCGATACATGTAAAGACGGTGTGGCTGGGTTGACAATCCTTGATCGTTGTCCGATGAACTCCAAGTCGTTCCGGTGCGAAGAACCGGTTGTCGTGGGATCGATTCAGTTTTGTTTACATTATCTTGGGTTATTTCATTTTTAACTAATTCTTTCAAAACTCTGACTTCATTTACAAATACACGATAAATTGTGTATAAAAATGTATGTACATGTGTATTAAGATAAACATTTTTACACTGCTTTTGTGCTACAATCAGAGAGTAAAACATTTCACATATTTCATTTGAGAAAATTACGGTTATTTTCCGAAAAAACCCAAAAAAAATATTCAAACAAAAGCATATATTTAGGGAAAAATAAGCAAATTTACTAATTAAAGTCAATAAGCAAGTGGGAAGAGGTGTTGAAAGTATACACAAACCTATATGGATTGAAAAAACGCTAACGGCTTTATGCATAACTAGCTATACCCAGTCTGCTTTGCTAACCTAAAGCAATATAAATAAAACAAAGCCACTTAACGATTCTGAAGAATCTAACAATAATAACTTGCCACGTATTGCATGTTCGTCAATTTGTGCAAATGTTAAGAAGAATGTTTTCACTCAAAATATCGGTTTTTAGTATGAAATAAAAGTGATCACTGATTTCGATTGTTTTTGCTGTATCTCTTATAGTTTTCGTGAAAAACCGACTTTTATGGTTTTCACTCAATGTTTTCACAAATTTAGACGGTTTTTGCTGCATCTTTAGCAGTTTTCGGGAAAAATGGATTTCTGTGTTTATACTCAAAATATCGGTTTTTAGTATGAAATAAAAGTGATCACAGATTTGGCTTGTTTTTGCTGTATCTCTTACCGTTTTCGAGAAAAATGGACCAAAAATGGGTTTTTGGTATGAAATAAAAGTGATAAAAGATTTCACTTGTTTTTGTTGTATCTTTTACCGTTTTCGAGAAAAATAGACTTTTAAGTTTTCACTCAAAATATCGGTTTTTAGTATAAAATTAAAGTGATCACAGATTTTGCTTGTTTTTGCTGTATCTCTTACTTTTATGTTTTCAGTCAAAATATCGGTTTCCGTATGAAATAAAAGTGATCACAGATTTCTCTTGTTTTTGCTGTATCTCTTACCGTTTTCGAAAAAAAGGGATTTTTAAGTTTTCTCTCAAAATATCGGTTTTTAGTATGAAAAAAAAGTGATCACAGATTTTGCTTGTTTTTGCTGTATCTCTTACCGTTTTCGAGAAAAATGGACTTTTATGTTTTCACTCAAAATATCGGTTTCCGTATGAAATAAAAGTGATCACAGATTTGGCTTGTTTTTGCTGTATCAAAATATCGGTTTCCGTACAGTGATCACAGATTTGGCTTGTTTTTGCTGTATCTCTTACCGTTTTCGAGAAAAATGGACTTTTAAGTTTTCACTCAAAATATCGGTTTCTGTATGAAATAAAAGTGATCACAGATTTCTCTTGTTTTTGCTGTATCTCTTTCCGTTTTCGAGAAAAACGGACTTCTAAGATTTCACTCAAAATATCGGTTTTTAGTATGAAAAAAGTGATCACAGATTTCACTTGTTTTTGTTGTATCTCTTACCGTTTTCGAGAAAAATGGACTTTTATGTTTTCACTCAAAATATCGGTTTTTAGTATAAAATAAAAGTGATCACAGATTTTGCTTGTTTTTGCTGTATCTCTTACTTTTATGTTTTCACTCAAAATATCGGTTTCCGTATGAAATAAAAGTGATCACAGATTTCTCTTGTTTTTGCTGTATCTCTTACCGTTTTCGAGAAAAACGGACTTTTAAGTTTTCACTCAAAATATCGGTTTTGAGTATGAAAAAAAAGTGATCACAGATTTTGCTTGTTTTTGCTGTATCAAAATATCGGTTTCCGTATGAAATAAAAGTGATCACAGATTTGGCTTGTTTTTGCTGCATCTCTTTCCGTTTTCGAGAAAAACTGACTTTTAAGTTTTCAGTCAAAATAATAGCTTTTAGTATGAAAAAAACGTGATCACAGATTTTGCTGTATCTCTTACCGAGAAAAATGGACTTTTATGTTTTCGCTCAAAATATCGGTTTCCGTATGAAATAACAGTGATCACAGATTTGGCTTGTTTTTGCTGTATCTCTTACCGTTTTCGAGAAAAATGGACTTTTAAGTTTTCACTTAAAATATCGGTTTCTGTATGAAATAAAAGTGATCACAGATTTCTCTTGTTTTTGCTGGCTTGTTTTTGCTGTATCTCTTACCGTTTTCGAGAAAAATGGACTTTTAAGTTTTCACTCGAAATATCGGTTTCTGTATGAAATAAAAGTGATCACAGATTTCTCTTGTTTTTGCTGTATCTCTTACCGTTTTCGAGAAAAATGGACTTTTAAGTTTTCACTCAAAATATCGGTTTTTTTGTACGAAATAAAAGTGATCACAGATTTCACTTGTTTTTGTTGTATCTCTTACCGTTTTCGAGAAAAATGGACTTTTATGTTTTCACTCAAAATATCGGTTTTTAGTATAAAATAAAAGTGATCACAGATTTTGCTTGTTTTTGCTGTATCTCTTACTTTTATGTTTTCACTCAAAATATGGGTTTCCGTATGAAATAAAAGTGATCACAGATTTGGCTTGTTTTTGCTGTATCTCTTACCGTTTTCGAGAAAAATGGACTTTCAAGTTTTCACTCAAAATATCGGTTTTTTGTATGAAATAAAAGTGATCACAGATTTCACTTGGTTCTGTTGTATCTCTTACCGTTTTCGAGAAAAATGGACTTTTATGTTTTCACTCAAAATATCGCTTTTTAGTATAAAATAAAAGTGATCACAGATTTTGCTTGTTTTTGCTGTATCTCTTACCGTTTTCGAGAAAAACGGACTTTTATGTTTTCACTCAAAATTTCGGTTTCCGCATAAAATAAAAGTGATCACAGATTTGGTTTGTTTTTGCTGTATCACTTACTGAGAAAAATGGACTTTTATGTTTTCACTCAAAATATCGGTTTCCATATGAAATAACAGTGATCACAGATTTGGCTCGTTTTTGCTGTATATCTTACCGTTTTCGAGAAAAATGGACTTTTAGTTTTCACTCAAAATATCGGTTTCCGCATAAAATAAAAGTGATCACAGATTTGGTTTGTTTTTGCTGTATCACTTACTGAGAAAAATGGACTTTTATGTTTTCACTCAAAATATCGGTTTCCGTATGAAGTAACAGTGATCACAGATTTGGCTTGTTTTTGCTGGATCTCTTACCGTTTTCGAGAAAAATGGACTTTTTAGTTTTCACTCAAAATATCGGCTTCCGTATGAAATAAAAGTGATCACAGATTTCGGTTGTTTCTGCTGTATCTCTTACCGTTTTCGAGAAAAACGGACTTTTATGTTTTCACTCAAAATATTGGTTTCCGTATGAAATAAAAGTGATCACAGATTTAGCTTGTTTTTGCTGTATCTCTTACCGTTTTCGAGAAAAATGGACTTTTATGTTTTCACTCAAAATATCGGTTTTAATATGCTCTATCTCTCACCGTTTTCGAGAAAAATGGACTTTTATGTTTTCACTCAAAATATCGGTTTCCGTATGAAATAAAAATGATCACAGATTTGGCTTGTTTTTGCTGTATCTCTAACCGTTTTCGAGAAAAATGGACTTTTATGTTTTCACTCATATTTCGCTTGTTTTTGCTGTATCTCTTACCGTTTTCAAGAAAAACGGACTTTTAGTTTTTCACTCAAAATATCGGTTTCCGTATGAAATAAAAGTGATCACAGATTTAGCTTGTTTTTGCTGTATCTCTTACCGTTTTGAGAAAAACGGACTTTAAAGTTTTTACTCAAAATATCGGTTTTTAGTATGAAAAAAAGTGATCACAGATTTTGCTTGTTTTTGCTGTATCTCTTACCGTTTTCGAGAAAAATGGACTTTTATGTTTTCACTTATGAAATAAAAGTGATCACAGATTTGGCTTGTTTTTGCTGTATCTCTTACCGTTTTCGAGAAAAATGGACTTTTATGTTTTCACTCATATTTCGCTTGTTTTTGCTGTATCTCTTACCGTTTTCGAAAAAAATGAACTTTTATGTTTTCACTCAAAATATCGGTTTCCGTATAAGATAAATGTGATCGCAGATTTGGCTTGTTTTTGCTGTATCTCTTTCCGTTTTCGAGAAAAACTCAAAATATCGGTTTTTAGTATGAAAAAAAAAGTGATCACAGATTTTGCTTGTTTTTGCTCTATCTCTCACCGTTTTCGAGAAAAACGCACTTTTATGTTTTCACTCAAAATATCGGTTTCCGTGTGAAATACAAGTGATCAAAGATTTCGTTTGTTTTTGCTGTATCTCTTACCGTTTTCGAGAAAAATGGACTTTTATGTTTTCACTCAAAATATCGGTTTCCGTATGAAATAAAAGTGATCACAGATTTGGCTTGTTTTTGCTGTATCTCTTACCGTTTTCGAGAAAACTGGACTTTTAAGTTTTCACTCAAAATATCGGTTTCCGTATAAAATAAAAGTGATCACAGATTTGGCTTGTTTTTGCTGTATCTCTTACCGTTTTCGAGAAAAATGGACTTTTATGTTTTCACTCATATTTCGCTTGTTTTTGCTGTATCTCTTACCGTTTTCGAGAAAAACGAACTTTTATGTTTTCACTCAAAATATCGGTTTCCGTATAAGATAAATGTGATCGCAGATTTGGCTTGTTTTTGCTGTATCTCTTACCGAGAAAAATGGACTTTTATGTTTTCACTCAAAATATCGGTTTCCGTATGAAATAAAAGTGATCACAGATTTGGTTTGTTTTTGCTGTATCTCTTACCGTTTCCGAGAAAAATGGACTTTTATGTTTTCACTCAAAATATCGGTTTAAATATGCTCTATCTCTCACCGTTTTCGAGAAAAACGGACTTTTAAGTTTTCACTCAAAATATAGGTTTTTAGTATGAAATAAAAGTGACCACAGATTTCGCTTGTTTCTGCTGTATCTCTTACCGTTTTCGAGAAAAACGGACTTTTATGTTTTCACTCAAAATATTGGTTTCCGTATGAAATAAAAGTGATCACAGATTTGTCTTGTTTTTGCTGTATCTCTTACCGTTTTCGAGAAAAATGGACTTTTATGTTTTCACTCATATTTCGCTTGTTTTTGCTGTATCTCTTACCGTTTTCGAGAAAAACGGACTTTTAGTTTTTCACTCAAAATATCGGTTTCCGTATGAAATAAAAGTGATCACAGATTTAGCTTGTTTTTGCTGTATCTCTTACCGTTTTCGAGAAAAACGGACTTTTAAGTTTTTACTCAAAATATCGGTTTTTAGTATAAAAAAGTGATCAGAGATTTTGCTTGTTTTTGCTGTATCTCTTACCGTTTTCGAGAAAAACGGACTTTTATGTGTTTCACTTATATTTCGCTTGTTTTTGCTGTATCTCTTACCGTTTTCGAGAAAAACGGACTTTTATGTTTTCTCTCAAAATATCGCTTTCCGTATGAAATAAAAGTGATCACAGATTTGGCTTGTTTTTTGCTATATCTCTTCCGTTTTCGAGAAAAACGGCCTTTTAAGTTTTCACTCAAAATATCGGTTTTAGTATGAAAAAAAAGTGATCACAGATTTTGCTTGCTTTTGCTGTATCTCTTACCGTTTTCGAGAAAAATGGACTTTTATGTTTTCACTTAAATATCGGTTTCCGTATGAAATAAAAGTGATCACAGATTTGGTTTGTTTTTGCTGTATCTCTAACCGTTTTCGAGAAAAATGGACTTTTATGTTTTCACTCAAAATATCGGTTTCCGTATGAAATAAAAGTGATCACAGATTTGGCTTGTTTTTGCTGTATCTCTTACCGTTTTCGAGAAAAATGGACTTTTATGTTTTCACTCATATTTCGCTTGTTTTTTCTGTATCCCTTACCGTTTTCGAGAAAAACGAACTTTTATGTTTTCACTCAAAATATCAGTTTCCGTATAAGATAAATGTGATCGCAGATTTGGCTTGTTTTTGCTGTATCTCTTTCCGTTTTCGAGAAAAACTCAAAATATCGGTTTTTAGTATGAAAAAAAAGTGATCACAGATTTTGCTTGCTTTTGCTGTATCTCTTACCGTTTTCGAGAAAAATGGACTTTTATGTTTTCACTTAAAATATCGGTTTCCGTATGAAATAAAAGTGATCACAGATTTGGTTTGTTTTTGCTGTATCTCTAACCGTTTTCGAGAAAAATGGACTTTTATGTTTTCACTCAAAATATCGGTTTCCGTATGAAATAAAAGTGATCACAGATTTGGCTTGTTTTTGCTGTATCTCTTACCGTTTTCGAGAAAAATGGACTTTTATGTTTTCACTCATATTTCGCTTGTTTTTGCTGTATCTCTTACCGTTTTCGAGAAAAACGAACTTTTATGTTTTCACTCAAAATATCGGTTTCCGTATAAGATAAATGTGATCGCAGATTTGGCTTGTTTTTGCTGTAACTCTTACCGTTTTCGAGAAAACTGGACTTTTAAGTTTTCACTCAAAATATCGGTTTTTTGTATGAAATAAAAGTGATCACAGATTTCACTTGTTTTTGTTGTATCTCTTACCGTTTTCGAGAAAAATGGACTTTTATGTTTTCACCCAATATATCGCTTTTTAGTATAAAATAATAGTGATCACAGATTTTGCTTGTTTTTGCTGTATCTCTTACCGTTTTCAAGAAAAACGGACTTTTATGTTTTCACTCAAAATATCGGTTTTATACCGTTTTCGAGAAAATTGGACTTTTATGTTTTCACTTAAAATATCGGTTTTTAGTATAAAATAAAAGTGATCACAGATTTTGCTTGTTTTTGCTGTATCTCTTTCCGTTTTCGAGAAAAACGGACTTTTATGTTTTCACTCAATATTTCGGTTTCCGTTTGAAATAAAAGTGATCACAGATTTGGCTTGTTTTTGCTGTATCTCTTACCGTTTTCGAGAAAAATGGACTTTTATGTTTTCACTCATATTTCGCTTGTTTTTGCTGTATCTCTTACCGTTTTCGAGAAAAACGGACTTTTATGTTTTCACTCAAAATATCGGTTTTCATATAAAATAAAAGTGATCACAGATTTGGTTTGTTTTTGCTGTATCTCTTACCGTTTTCAAGAAAAATGAACTTTTAAGTTTTCACTCAAAATATCGGTTTCCGTATGAAATAAAAATGATCACAGATTTGGCTTGTTTTTGCTGTATCTCTTACCGTTTTCGAGAAAAACTGTTTTTGCTGTATCTCTTACCGTTTTCGAGAAAAACGGACTTTTATGTTTTCACTCAAAATATCGGTTTTCATATAAAATAAAAGTGATCACAGATTTGGTTTGTTTTTGCTGTATCTCTTACCGTTTTCAAGAAAAATGAACTTTTAAGTTTTTACTCAAAATATCGGTTTCCGTATGAAATAAAAACGATCACAGATTTGGCTTGTTTTTGCTGTATCTCTTACCGTTTTCGAGAAAAACGGACTTTTAAGTTTTCACTCAAAATATAGGTTTTTAGTATGAAATAAAAGTGACCACAGATTTCGCTTGTTTCTGCTGTATCTCTTACCGTTTTCGAGAAAAACGGACTTTTATGTTTTCACTCAAAATATTGGTTTCCGTATGAAATAAAAGTGATCACAGATTTGTCTTGTTTTTGCTGTATCTCTTACCGTTTTCGAGAAAAATGGACTTTTATGTTTTCACTCATATTTCGCTTGTTTTTGCTGTATCTCTTACCGTTTTCGAGAAAAACGGACTTTTAGTTTTTCACTCAAAATATCGGTTTCCGTATGAAATAAAAGTGATCACAGATTTAGCTTGTTTTTGCTGTATCTCTTACCGTTTTCGAGAAAAAACGGACTTTTAAGTTTTTACTCAAAATATCGGTTTTTAGTATAAAAAAAGTGATCAGAGATTTTGCTTGTTTTTGCTGTATCTCTTACCGTTTTCGAGAAAAACGGACTTTTATGTGTTCACTTATATTTCGCTTGTTTTTGCTGTATCTCTTACCGTTTTCGAGAAAAACGGACTTTTATGTTTTCTCTCAAAATATCGCTTTCCGTATGAAATAAAAGTGATCACAGATTTGGCTTGTTTTTGCTATATCTCTTTCCGTTTTCGAGAAAAACGGCCTTTTAAGTTTTCACTCAAAATATCGGTTTTTAGTATGAAAAAAAAGTGATCACAGATTTTGCTTGCTTTTGCTGTATCTCTTACCGTTTTCGAGAAAAATGGACTTTTATGTTTTCACTTAAAATATCGGTTTCCGTATGAAATAAAAGTGATCACAGATTTGGTTTGTTTTTGCTGTATCTCTAACCGTTTTCGAGAAAAATGGACTTTTATGTTTTCACTCAAAATATCGGTTTCCGTATGAAATAAAAGTGATCACAGATTTGGCTTGTTTTTGCTGTATCTCTTACCGTTTTCGAGAAAAATGGACTTTTATGTTTTCACTCATATTTCGCTTGTTTTTTCTGTATCCCTTACCGTTTTCGAGAAAAACGAACTTTTATGTTTTCACTCAAAATATCAGTTTCCGTATAAGATAAATGTGATCGCAGATTTGGCTTGTTTTTGCTGTATCTCTTTCCGTTTTCGAGAAAAACTCAAAATATCGGTTTTTAGTATGAAAAAAAAGTGATCACAGATTTTGCTTGCTTTTGCTGTATCTCTTACCGTTTTCGAGAAAAATGGACTTTTATGTTTTCACTTAAAATATCGGTTTCCGTATGAAATAAAAGTGATCACAGATTTGGTTTGTTTTTGCTGTATCTCTAACCGTTTTCGAGAAAAATGGACTTTTATGTTTTCACTCAAAATATCGGTTTCCGTATGAAATAAAAGTGATCACAGATTTGGCTTGTTTTTGCTGTATCTCTTACCGTTTTCAAGAAAAACGGACTTTTATGTTTTCACTCAAAATATCGGTTTTATACCGTTTTCGAGAAAATTGGACTTTTATGTTTTCACTTAAAATATCGGTTTTTAGTATAAAATAAAAGTGATCACAGATTTTGCTTGTTTTTGCTGTATCTCTTTCCGTTTTCGAGAAAAACGGACTTTTATGTTTTCACTCAATATTTCGGTTTCCGTTTGAAATAAAAGTGATCACAGATTTGGCTTGTTTTTGCTGTATCTCTTACCGTTTTCGAGAAAAATGGACTTTTATGTTTTCACTCATATTTCGCTTGTTTTTGCTGTATCTCTTACCGTTTTCGAGAAAAACGGACTTTTATGTTTTCACTCAAAATATCGGTTTTCATATAAAATAAAAGTGATCACAGATTTGGTTTGTTTTTGCTGTATCTCTTACCGTTTTCAAGAAAAATGAACTTTTAAGTTTTCACTCAAAATATCGGTTTCCGTATGAAATAAAAATGATCACAGATTTGGCTTGTTTTTGCTGTATCTCTTACCGTTTTCGAGAAAAACTGTTTTTGCTGTATCTCTTACCGTTTTCGAGAAAAACGGACTTTTATGTTTTCACTCAAAATATCGGTTTTCATATAAAATAAAAGTGATCACAGATTTGGTTTGTTTTTGCTGTATCTCTTACCGTTTTCAAGAAAAATGAACTTTTAAGTTTTTACTCAAAATATCGGTTTCCGTATGAAATAAAAACGATCACAGATTTGGCTTGTTTTTGCTGTATCTCTTACCGTTTTCGAGAAAAACGGACTTTTATGTTTTCACTCAAAATATCGGTTTTCATATGAAATAAAAGTGATCACAGATTTGGCTTGTTTTTGCTGTTTCTCTTACCGTTTTCGAGAAAAATGGACTTTTATGTTTTCACTCAAAATATCGGTTTTCATATGAAATAAAAGTGATCACAGATTTGGCTTGTTTTTGCTGTTTCTCTTACCGTTTTCGAGAAAAATGGACTTTTATGTTTTCACTCAAAATATCGGTTTCCGTATGAAATAAAAGTGATCACAGATTTGGCTTGTTTTTGCTGTATCTCTTTCCGTTTTCGAGAAAAACGGACTTTTAAGTTTTCACTCAAAATATCGGTTTTTAGTATGAAAAAAAGTGATCACAGATTTTGCTTGTTTTTGCTCTATCTCTCACCGTTTTCGAGAAAAACGCACTTTTATGTTTTCACTCAAAATATTGGTTTCCGTGTGAAATACAAATGATCAAAGATTTGGTTTGTTTTTGCTGTATCTCTTACCGTTTTCGAGAAAAATGGACTTTTATGTTTTCACTCAAAATATCGGTTTCCGTATGAAATAAAAGTGATCACAGATTTTGCTTCTTTTTGCTGTATCTCTTACCGTTTTCGAGAAAAATGGACTTTTATGTTTTCACTCATATTTCGCTTGTTTATGCTAAACGGACTTTTATTTTTTCACTCAAAATATCGGTTTCCGTATGAAATAAAAGTGATCACAGATTTGGCTTGTTTTTGCTGTATCTCTTTCCGTTTTTGAGAAAAACGGACTTTTAAGTTTTCACTCAAAATATCGGTTTTTAGTATGAAAAAAAAGTGATCACAGATTTTGCTTGTTTTTGCTCTATCTCTCACCGTTTTCGAGAAAAACGCACTTTTATGTTTTCACTCAAAATATCGGTTTCCGTGTGAAATACAAGTGATCAAAGATTTGGTTTGTTTTTGCTGTATGTCTTACCGTTTTCGAGAAAAATGGACTTTTATGTTTTCACTCAAAATATCGGTTTCCGAAATAAAAGTGATCACAGATTTGGCTTGTTTTTGCTGTATCTCTTACCGTTTTTGAGAAAAATGGACTTTTAAGTTTTCACTCAAAATATCGGTTTCCGTATGAAATAAAAGTTATCACAGATTTCACTTGTTTTTGTTGTATCTCTTACCGTTTTCGAGAAAAACGGACTTTTAATTTTTCACTCAAAATATCGGTTTTTAGTATGAAAATAAAGTGATCACAATTGCTTGTTTTTTCATGAAAAACGGACTTTTAAGTTTTCAATCAAAATTTCAATCAAAATTGATCACAGATTTCGCTAGTTTTTGCTGTATCTCTCACCGGTTTCGAGAAAGACGGACTTTTAAGTTTTCACTCAAAATATCGGTTTTTAGTATGAAATACAAGTGATCACAGATTTGGCTTGTTTTTGCTGTATCTCTAACCGTTTTCGAGAAAAACGGACTTTGAAGTTTTCACTCAAAATATCGGTTTTTAGTATGAAGTAAAAGTAATCACAGATTTTGCTTGTTTTTGGTGTATCTCTTACCGTTTTAGACTTTTATGTTTACACTCAAAATATCGATTTCCGTATGAAATAAAAGTGATCACAGCTTTGGCTTGTTTTTGCTGTATCTCTTACCGTTTTCGAGAAAAATGGACTTTTATGTTTTCACTCAAAATATCGGTTTTTAGTATGAAATATAAGTGATCACAGATTTCGCTTATTTCTGCTGTATCTCTTATCGTTTTCGAGAAAAACGGACTTTTATGTCTTCACTCTGTATGAAGTACAAGTGATCACAGATTTTGCTTATTTTTGCTGTATCTCTTACCGTTTTCGAGAAAAAACGGACTTTTATGTTTTCACTCAAAGTATGGGTTTCCATATAAAATAAAAGTGATCACAGATTTGGCTTGTTTTTGCTGTATCTCTTATTGTTTTCGAGAATAACGGACTTTTAATTTTTCACTCAAAATATCGGTTTTTAGTATGAAATAAAATTGATCACAGATTTTGCTTGTTTTTGCTGTATCTTTTATGTTTTCTCTTAAAATATCGGTTTTTGGTATGAAATAAAAGTGATAACAGATTTCACTTGTTTTTGTTGTATCTCTTACCGTTTTCGAGAATAATGGACTTTTAAGTTTTCACTCAAAATATCGGTTGCTGTATCTCTTACCGTTTTCGAGAAAAACGGACTTTTATGTTTTCACTAAAAATATCGGTTTCTGAGTGAAATACAAGTGATCACAGATTTTGCTTGTTCTTTGCTGTATCTAACCGTTATCGAGAAAAATCGACTTTTAAGTTTTCACTCAAAATATCGGTTTTTGGTATTAAAAAAAGTCATGACAGATTTCGCTTGTTTTTGTTGTATCTTTTATAGTTTTCGAGAAAAACGGACCTTTATGTTTTCACTCAAAATATCGGTTTCCGTATGAAATACAAGTGATCACAGATTTCGCTTGTTTTTGCTGTATCTCTTATAGTTTTCGAGAAAAATGGACTTTTATGTTTTCAACCAAATTATCGGTTTTTGGTGTAAAATAAAACTAATCACAAATTCCACTTGTTTTTGTTGTATCTATTATAGTTTTCGAGAAAAACGGACTTTTATTTTCAACTCCAAATATAGGTTTTTGGTATGAGATAAAAGTGATCACAGATTTTTATTATTTTTGTTGTATCGCTTATAGTTTTCGAGAAAAACTCAAAATATCGGTTTAATAAAAGTTATCACAGATTTCCTTGTTTTTGCTGTATCTCTTTTTTGTTTTGACTCAAAATATCGGTTTTTGGTAAAGTGATCAAAGATTTCGATTGTTTTTGCTGTATCTCTGATAGTTTTCTAGAAAAACGGACTTTTATGTTTTCACTCAAAATATCGGATTTTGGTATGAAATAAAAGTGATCACAGATTTCACTTGTTTTTGCTGAACCTCTTACCGTTTTCGAAAAAAACGGACTTTTATTTTCAACTCAAGATTTAGGTTTTTGGTATGAAATAAAAGTGATCACAGATTTGTATTATTTTTGCTGTATCTCTTATAGTTTTTGAGAAAAACGGACTTTTATGTTTTCAAGATTTCACTCAAAATATAGGTTTTCGATATGAAATAAAAATGATCACAGATTTCGCTTGTTTTTGCTGTATGTCTTAAAGATCACACAGATTTCATTTGTTTTTGCTATATATAGTTTTCAAAAACCACCAAACAATTTACCCAATATGTCCATTTGTTTTACATTTAGAGAAATATTTACCATTTTGTTAGTCAGGAAATTATTATTAAAATCGTATCTTTCACAAAGCTACTTCTTTGATTTCTTTATAACTTGTTGTTGTTGTTGGTAATTGTAATTTAAATTTCAACGGATAAAATAACTTTTTCAATCATTTAAATAATCTGTTTCACCCTGTTAAATAATACATTTCTATCATCTCTATGTATAATCGATTTAATTCTCCTGTCTCATTGTCAGAGTTGACAATTGAGAGATTTCGCAGTGTTTTGTGATTCTAATATGAATTGAAATATTATTTAGTAATCTGCTATGAAAAAGTTTATACAAATAAAATATCGATAATTAAAAAAACTCTCGGCCGTTTTCTAAAGTGAATATATATATTAGAAACTTAATACTATATAGAGCTCATTAAACATACAAAAACACTTTTAATTATTTTTTTCGAAACAAGTGCTTTTTGCAACAGTAAAAGTTGTCTACACTTCTTATCATATTGAATTTTTTTATTTCTATTGTTGTTTTTATTTTGCATTGTGTAAAAAAACGCCGGGTCGTACAATCAACTTTATTGATAAAGCATTTCTATCAATAAAATCGGTTAAAATAAGTTTTTAATATCATTAAAACACAGAAAAAATGTCGTTCTTGGCCAGAAATTTCTTTAGAGCTGTAAGTATTATGGGAAATATAAAAAAGAAATGCATGATTATTAGTTGCAAAATAATTACTTCCTTTGTCAATATTCAGTGTATAAAATTACAATTACGTAATTGGCAACAAGTACATTTTCTAAATTCTCATATATTTTTCCCAGCTTCCTCAAGTGGGCAAACATATTTTGAAACAGAATAACAACAACACATACAAACGTCTTTTGCACCAAAGTGAGTATGATCGGAATATGGTAACCTGAATGATAGGTTCATGATGTTTCAGTAGAAGGCTGACTGTTTTACATTTTATTTATAGCTGCCCCTTTGTTGGCTGTTAAAGTACAACAACCTGCCCCTGATTTTCAAGGTATTGCTGTAGTAGGCAATGATTTCCAAGAGATGAAATTGTCTGATTTTGCTGGTAAATATTTGGTATTGTTCTTCTATCCCTTGGATTTGTAAGTTATTGGTTAATGTGTTCATTGATTATAAAATAATATAATTTTTTTGTGAATTTTAGCACTTTTGTGTGTCCCACAGAAATCATTGCATTTAGCGATCGCATCCAAGAGTTTAAAGATATTGATGCTGAGGTCGTCGGTGTCTCGGTTGATTCACATTTCTCCCATTTGGTGTGGTCAAATGTTGAACGCAAGAATGGCGGTTTGGGTGGCTTAAAATACCCACTACTCTCCGATATTACCAAAAAAATCAGTTCTGATTACGGTGTTCTTTTGGAAAACGAAGGTATTTCTTTACGTGGCACCTTCATTATTGATCCCAATGGTGTTTTGCGTCAATATTCTATTAACGATTTGCCTGTTGGCCGTTCCGTCGATGAAGTTTTACGTTTAATTAAGGCATTCCAATTTGTCGAGAAACACGGTGAAGTATGCCCTGCTAATTGGAATCCTGAATCAAATCCCGATACTATTAAACCCGATGTTCAAGAATCCAAAGAATATTTCAACAAACATGGTTAAAGGGTATTTATTATAAAGTTTTGTAAACACGAATTGAGTTTTACAAAAGATTTGCATAAGAAGTTTTAAAAACTTTTTGTTTGTTATTGATTCGAATAAAATTCAATTTCTCAAAAAAAAAATTATCCGAAAATGTCATTATTGATTTTGATTGTAGGAAATTTATTTGAAAACATCAATAATAAAATTAATATAAATGAATAAATACTAGAAAACAAAGCATAACCTCTAACACTTTCAAAATAATTATTAATTGACGATATATAGTAGATTTCTCGAAAATTTTCAATAAATTAAAATTTCATAGAAAATATGGCTACACCGAATCTTAAGTATACTTCACCTACCTACGATGCATAATTTATTTTATATAACTTATTTACGTTTAAAATACTTTTTATATGGAACTATGAGACTTTTCACATAAGATTTGATTCAATCTATACATCCCTCAAGTTTTAAAATAATACATCAGTCAGACAAATTTAAAATTAGATGTAGATAGATAGATAGATAGATAGATAGATAGATAGATAGATAGATAAATAGATAGATAGATAGATAGATAGATAGATAGATAGATAGATAGATAGATAGATAGATAGATAGATAGATAGATAGATAGATAGATAGATAGATAGATAGATAGATAGGTAGATAGATAGATAGATAGATAGATAGATAGATAGATAGATAGATAGATAGATAGATAGATAGATAGATAGATATATAGATAGATAGATAAATGGCTTAAGTATATCTGAGGGAAAGTTCAATTCATTTTAAATGCTTTATTATGAAAACTAAATCACATTTTTGTAACAGGTGTAGGGTATTACATAGTCGGTCTAGTCCGACTTTAATTTCTTACTTGTTTAAATATAAGAGTTAAATGTTTTGTACTTTAATTCAAAAGACTTTCCACAAAAGGGCTCATATGGAGGCAAGGGGAAATATGAGCGTATCCTTATTATTTTGGTAGAGACATTTACGTCCACTTCAGAGTTGTTTAATAGAATTTAATAATGTTATTAGTGATGAGTGAATTTTGATCTAGGGTCAAACATGGCATTTATACTTTTATAAAACGAAGTTTTGCAATTTTTGTAGACATACTAGAACATTTAACATGATTATGGACAAAAAAGACCAATTCGGTGAGTACGATTGTATGGAGACTAGTCCGACAGATTTCAATAATTTTCAGCAGCGGGTCAAATGAAGAGTATGTGCGAATTTCATTAAATGATCTTGAAAATTGCGACCTGTAGCGTGTGCTCAAGCTTTAAATGGACACACAGACGGACAGACATAACTAAATCAATTCAGAGAGTGATTCTGAGCCGATAAGTATATTTTAAAAGGTGGGTGTAGGACTAATATTTTTGGGTGTTACAAACATCAGCACAAACGCATAATACCCTCCCCATTATAGTGGTGTAGGGTATAAAAAGACCCAAAAAATTATTCGTAATAAAAATTCAATTAACATCGATATGCATTTGGTAGCTTTTATTTATTTACTATTTTTCTTTTTCAAAACCAATTATATTTTTTACTTAAACTTTATTGATTATAGTCAAATTTAAGGATTTATATATTTGTTTACATTAGTTTTAAGCAATTACACGCTTTAGTGATACATGCGTAATATTATAGTCAATTTAAAAGTAAAGTATGTAATTCAAATCAATTTAATAAAATAGCTTGTATGTATTTTTGTTTAATAAATTTTGATTCATTATGTTAGGTTTAATTAAGTAAATTATTTTTAGTTGTAGAAATTAATGCTTTCTACTTGTTTTAAAATGAAACACAAACTACATTTGTTTTTTTAGTTATAGATACTTAATATTACTTTAAGGTATAATAAGTAAAAGTTATTATTATTATTATTATCATTATTATTATTATTATTATTATTATTATTATTATTCACTGACTGTCTGTCTGTTGATTTAATTGATTGCAACACTTTTCAAGTCCTCAACCAATTGACAAAGTTTTAATTTTGAAGATTTTCATATTATTGTAATTAGTCTGGCTTCAGCTCAATCCACTGCTTATGATGGTGGAGGTGGTGGTGGCGGTTGAGCTAAGCCACTTAGACCGGGTGGTGGTGGAGCGCAAGGGGGTGGAGGTGGCGGAGGTGCGTATGCACCAGGTACTGCACCCCAAGCAGGAAATCCTGGAGGCATTAAACCAGGCGCACCGGGCCATGGTGGCAAACCACCTGGAAGTGCAGTACCTGGTGGTGGCGGTAGTAATGGGGGCATGGCTCCAGTACCTGGTGGTTGTAATGGGCCAGTACCGGGTGGTGGTGGCGGATCGCCGCCTGGTGGAGGGGGTTGTGCAGCACTCATCCATGGCATTACTGGTGGTCCAGATGGTGGTGGTGGTTGGGAACTTGGTGGAGGCGGTATCAATGGTGGCATTCCCATGGGTGGTGCATTCGAAGATGGTCCCCAAGCTGGAGGTATTGGTGGAGGCGGAGCTATAACATTCATGCCTGATGGTGGCATACCACTTGGTGGTCCTGGTGGTGGTGCTTGTATAGCCTGCATAGTACTGGGTTTTTTATCGAAAATACTATAACCACGATTAATATGAGCTTGTGCTAACGGATCAGGAGTAGGCTTTTGTGCGGCAGAGGGCGGTGGTCCTTCACCCAATTCAGCCATTAAACTGAGATATTCTTCATCAATTTTAGCTTGAGAGTTTTCAGTAGCTGCTTCAGCACCTACAACACCAGCACCAGGACGTTTGCTACGACAATCCTTCGAAATATGACCCGCTCCACCACATGAAGTACACACAATGCTATTGGTAACATTTGGTTTGTCTGGACAAAGCCATGATTTATGTTCGGCCGAACCACAATTTGTGCAACGAGGACAATCTGTCTCACGTAGAGTACCATTTAACTGGGCCAATTCACGCAATTGCATGCGTCGCAAATCATTGTGACCTTCGGGTACTTCAATACCCTGTCTGATGACATCTTTAATTTTATCAACAGCCTTTTTCACTGCCTCTGGATTGGGTGCTGTAATAAAAGCGTGTAGAGGCTCATCTTCTCCAGCCAATGGTTGACCATCTTTGCGTCCCACCTTGCCCTCCTTGACAGAACCTTTACCTCTGATAATAATTTTAGCGCCAGTTTCTTTTTCCATGGCTTTTAAAGTATTGCCACGGGGGCCAATTAAAAGTCCCACAAAATTAATATCAGGATGTTGTTCTTGGGGTATTAAAACTTTGTCAATAACACGTGTTACTGGTGGCCTAAAAAGGATACATATTTAATAAAAAAAAACTTTATATAAAAATTAGTTCACTCACTTGTAATCTGCTGGCGGTTTAAAATCCGGATTAACTGCCTGCATTTTCTGTATCAATTGATGTCTTTGTTCTTCCAATTTCTTGCGATAACGAAATTCACGTGTATTCAACCGTTTGCCATCCGAACTATAAATTGGTTCCGGCGAGGGAGACCTAATAAATAAACAAAATAGAAATACATAAAGTATTAAAAACATTGCATTTTAAATCTTCACTTTGAAGAGGAAATATTTAAATAAAAATAACTTATTTTCTAAATATTATTATTAAAGTAAAATCCTAATTTCTGAAATCCTGCAAATTTGAATTAAATTATTTTAGTTTAATTGTTCAATTGATTAATTAATATATTTTATAGCTGTTTTCAAAGTTGAGGAAGGGAAAAAAGAAAAATTTTGATTAATATCATTAGTTTTAAATAAGATTAGTCATTTTTTTTTTTTCATTTTTTTAGTTTTCTTTTAAATTCACTTCGTATTTTTAACGTGAATTGTGGCATGTTTGACTTGTCTAGCTCAGTTTACACGATCGCCATTTACTTTTTTTTAACCCTCCTTAAGGAAAAAAGAAAATTGTTTTTAATTAATAATTTTTTTATGTTGATCTGTTATAAAAATAAAACATGTACTTTGCTTGCTTACATGTGTGGTCTGTATATGGTTGGTGCTCTAATGTTTCACCCCTTTTTTTCATTTTCTTTTTGATTTTATTAAGAGTTTTGTCTTTGTCTTTTGTGTTTTAGTTTTACCTAGAGATCTAATAGGGAGGAAAATTGTTTAATTAGTATATTTTTGCTTTAAACTACTGATTTGGACAATTTTGTTGTTAAGCCATACATATGTTTACATGTGATGAAAAATTTTATTTAATTAAGTTTAAAATAATCTGTCCTGACTATAAACTATTTTTATTAACATACATACGTATAATATGCTAAGAGCCCTTTTTCTTTATACACAATCTTTTAAAGTATCAACAGAAAAGCTTTAGTTAAAATCTATAGCCAATGTAGTGTTACAAAATAAAATAATTATTTCTACTTTTGCACCCTCTAACATTGAGAAGAAAACCATGATCTATAATATGTACTAGACTACTGTAGAGAAGACTGTGAAGTCTTTTTTACTCTGCAGTTACTTAAAACTATTATATAGTAATAATAGTATAATTATAGAATGGAAAACTCAGTTCAGAATTTGTTTCTACACTTTAAACATTTGCTACCATAATCCACGTAGGCTAGCCCATAGACCATCAAAATTGTATAGTCTAGTGTTTGTACTATGGACATATGTATATAATAAAGAGAAGGAAAAACACTGAAGTTTTTAATTTTGGCCCCTATGACCTGGTCCACACTAGGAAACTTTTGTTAAGAAACTTTTTCTTAATTCTCTTTTGAAGTTTCCTTAATGTCCACACATAGAAACTTTTGTTTCAGAAACTACGTATTAATTGAATTGATTTGTTGTACGAATGAGAAGAATAAAAAAAACAAAACAAGTTTGCGAGTACGAGAAACTCCGTACCGCGAGAGAGATGAATGGTATTCTTTCTCTTTCTCTATCACTCAAAATCAAAAGTTTCCCAAAAAAAGTTTCCTAGTGTGGATCGGCAGTATTTTGCATATCAATTTGAATCGAAATTTTCTCCGTTTGGCAACTTTAGTATTCTGCATTTTGATGCAGAATACACACAATCGTCAAGCATTGTAATGAAGGGAAATGGAGTTCTGCATTTCGGTTCGATTCTCCGCCACATAAACAACAACTTACAAAAACGTTGTTACGATCGAAATGCAGAATACACAAAATCTTAAAGCATTGAAACGAAATAGAATTGCTTCTTCTTTTTCTTACGATTCAGATTTTTTCTTTGGAATCCCTTTTTTCGATAATTTCGTAACTAAATGCGTAAACGTAATCGAAATGCAAAATAGTTGAGTTTTTTTTATTAAATTTTTGATGTCAAATGTTTTTTCTTTGTAAACTAGCACTCACATTTACAAACATTCTTGTCCCTATCATCCCGTTCACATTCACCTAAAGAAATCCCACAGTATAGCAACGTATGTTGTACATAAATAAGTCTAGACTATTGACCTAATATACTTGAGTTAATATACGAATAATCTATATACAAAAACAGTCTATTCCATAGACAAGCCCACTGCCCAATAAATAGAAAAGCTTAAAGACTAATAATTAGATTAAAACATTTGCTGATAAATTGACTAGACCATAGAATAGCCAATATATATTTAATCAAGTTGACGGACAATAACCCATATATGGACTAGACTATAACAGGCTATAGAATAGACTTTAGACAGGTCTATAGACAAGACTTAAACAATATATAGATGACCATAAACTCGACTTCATACAATTAGTCTTAAAGTTTTCCATAAATCCTCTTTCATTATAGAAATATATAATAAGCATTATAAAAACATTTGTAAAATTCACAATCAATGTCGTATCGTTGTATGTCATCAAAAAATAAAATTTTTTAAAACAAAAACAAAACAATAATAAAAAAATTACGACATACTACGTTACAACCCTACAATACCGTTTGTGAATTGGATAATTATTTTCCAAACCATATTTATCATATTTAAAAAAATCATACACTCTCAAAAGCAAAACAATAAAATTACTTAACCATACTACTATTCTCTTTTAAAAGCCTTTAAACAAAATAAAATAAACAAAAAATAAAAGAAAAATTAAAAATAAATAAATATGATGATTTGTTTAATAACAAAACATCACACAAAAACCTGTTATCAGTTCGTTTTCCATGTCCAAGAGTTTATCTCTATGCTCGAACAGAATAACGATGTTCCTTCGGCCATTAAAAAAAATCGTTTAAAGCTTTAAAGGCTGAGAGGCTTGATAAGAACAAAGTTTTTTTTTTGCTTAAATAAAGTTGTATGTTAATTAAAGATGCAAACCTTTCTTCCGGATTCTGTGGTATACCCAATTCGCCAGTACGCAGCTTACGGCTTATTTCCTCAATTTGTAGTTGAACTGCAATTAGAATGATAGATTAAGAAAAAAGAAGAAAGAAAAAAAGAGGCGAGGGCAAAGCCTCGTTATTAGTAAAATGATAATCAATCGTTGTAAAAGATATGAAATAAAATAGTTTGTATTTATAAAACATTTTTAAAAAATAATGCTGTTGTTACACATATGTAGTAGTATGTACGATATGTAGGGAATTTATTTTATTTTTTTGCGCGGGTTACGAACAAACGGGCAATGATGAACAACATACTTTTGAGTACATGAGGAGTACTTACAAAACTGGAGAAAATAAATTATATAAATTAAATTATTTATCAAATGTAAATGGGTCATATTTACATACACACATATACAAAAATATATATTGTAAGATTATACACAATTTAGATTTGACTAAAACTGGAAAAACTAAAAAGAAGTTGTTATTAGTAAAAGTAATTAATAATAAACTGTTGCTGGAACATCACGATGTTTTTTCCATGTTCTATTATCATGCTATACTCTATTCTCTATCCAAGTAGAAAGGGCTATCTTTCTATGTAATTCATTCGTTTGGGAAAGTTGCCTTCAAAAAGAAAACGAAGATTATTTAATTAGTTTTATTTTGTTTGTGTTTTTAAGAAAAATGTTATCTCTTCGAACGTTTTGGAAGTTCCTTTTTATTTTGTAGGCGACTCTGACTCCATTTATCCATTAATATTGTGCACGATTTGTTCATTGATGTAAGGTGAAGGTTTATTAAAAAAAAACAGCCTAATTATAAGATGCTAAATTTTTGTTTTTTGTGTTTGGTTTTTAATTTACACTTACTTTTTTCTGTCACATAAGTAACTAGGACTAAAACTTAAAACTAATAATATAACACTTAAAACTATAGAATAGAATTTAAAAATAGTAAATAGTTTACCTAAATAGGCTTCCTGCTGTGTAGGATCCAAAGTAGATGGTAATATAGTCGGCATGCCGGGTATAAAAGTTTTATCATTTTCTGTACCGCCCCAACGAGATTTACGACGGCGTCTACGTTCAGCAGCTTCTTCTTCTGCAAAAATTTACAAAAATAAATAAATATTATTTAATTAAGAATTAAATAAATCATATAAAACTTACGAGACATTTCTGTAGGACCATTTGAAGTAGAATCATTGCTATTGTTGCAATTAAAGAGAGCAGCAAAATGCTTATTGTTGGAAGTGCTACTCATAAGTTCTTGTATAGTTTGAGTCAAGTCAAAGCGTGTTTGCGGTACTTCTTCCTTTATAGGTTCCAAATGTATATTCGGGAATCTATCACGTGAAGGACTGCGACGCAAACGCTCTCGCTCGCGACTGCGTGTACGATCGCGACTAGTATGTCTTCGAGAACGTTCATGGCTTCTACTACGAGAACGTTCACGTTCTCGATCTCTATCGCGATAATCCCTACGACGATCACGATCTCTATCGCGGCTACGGGAACGTCGCCGACTGCCTCGTCTGGAATCGTAATCGTCATAGGTGCGAGATCTGCTACGATGAGAACGTGACTCACGTTCTCTATCTCTGTCGCGTCTTCGCCTATCTCGGTCTACATCACGGTCTCGACTACTACGCTCATTACGTTCTCGGCTTTCACGTTTACGATCACGTTCACGATCTCTGTCACGATCACGGTCGCGATCACGTGTACGTTCCCTATCCTTGTCTTTTTCACGATCCCTATCTCTGGAACGATCCCTAAAATAATTGCATTTTATTATGAAATTCCTTTCGTTATTTAGACAGTCAACTCACCTTTTCTTGCGACTTTTGTCCCTATCTTCCCGATCACGTTCACGCTCACTGCGTTCTCTATCTTTACCATAATCTTTAGTTTTCGAAGGAGAACGTTCATCCTTTGAACTTTTTGTCTTCTTATCTTCACTTTTTTCCTGATAAATTCCATCTTCTGCGTTTGTAGACGGAGCACCCATATTTGCCCCAGTGTCGTAAGAGTCCGGTGGCAAATTTTGGGCAATACCCATTGAGGATATTTCCATATCACTCATTTTCTATTCAATTCTTCTAGTGAACTTCTTTTTTTAATATTTTTAAGCAATTTTTTCGTTTTTAAATAAATAAATTCTATAATTTAACACGTTCAATAAACTAATGCAGATGAATGAAAAAATTTTATAGGTAAAGAAAAAATGGCGACGATTCTGCAATAGTTTGACGTTTAGTTTATTGTTGCCATATTGTTTTTGGGAATGAAAAATAACTGATGTGGCCACATCATTTACAATTGTTTTCTAATATATGGTTGGTCATTTACTAAATCTAGGAATAAAAGCACAATTTTAAACAAACCAACAATCCTGAAACATTGAATTTGTACGGTAGGTGTTATTTTTTCATTTAGATGATATATTATCTGAAAAAGCAGTGAACACTTAAAAACTCCCAAAAATACAAGGGATTGGGGTTGTACCAGTATTATAAACTGTCTAAATATTGAGCACTAACGTTCTGAGTTTAACATCCATACCATCCTTCTCAATTTGTGTTATAGTTTTAAAATTCGGAGCAGTAAATCTATGTTACATGTTTACCAATTAAAAAAATCATTTCCATTATTTTCTTATTTTTAAAATAATTTGCATATATCTTTTTCATATATTTATTTTTGGTCACGTTAATATTTTTTGCTAATGTAATAACGCCTTTAAAATACAACACTGTAAATCAAACAGCTGATGCTTATGTTTACCACGTGCGGGTCGTTTTATCGCATTTGTTTGTGTTGAAAATGCAACAAGATTTTTGTTAACACGAAATATTTAATAAAATCACAGAAAACTTTAAATAAAAGTGTAATAAAGTGTAAATAAAATGGTCAAAAAGAATAAAAAATCGGCTGCTGATGCAGTTTATGCCAAAAAGGCTGTTAAAAAAGAGAATCCATTCGCCACCGCTAATCCGGCCACCTCGAAACGTTTGAATCCTTTCGAGGTTCACATGAACAAGGAGAAATTTCAAATTTTGGGTAGAACCTGTAAACACGATCGTGGATTGCCTGGTGTGTCCCGGGCAAAGGCGGTTAAGAGGCGTCAGGAAACACTGGGACAAGAATTTATGGATAAACATAAGACGAACAAATTTAAAGATCGTCGTATAGGCAAGCATTTGAATGACGATGAATTGGATGAGCAAATAATGAATGCCCGTTTCGCGGCCGATAAATTGGAGAGATTGAAAGAAAACAAAAAATCACGTTTTAATTTAAACGATGATGAAGTATTGACACATCGAGGCCAAACATTAGAAGAAATCGAACAGTTCCGCGATGAAAGATCTGATGATGAGGCAGAAGAAGATGAAGGGCTGGATGGTATTTATTTTATAAATATTTTTAGGTAAATTTTAAAGGTAAAACCTACAAACATATTAATTACAGCGGAATTTACCGAAGCGGCGCATTTTGGTGGTGATGCTGCAGCGGCCAAAGACCGTAAAAGTGCCATAGAAGAAATGATTGTTGAACAAAAACGTCGCAAGGTAGAAATTGCCAAAGAAAAAGATGAACTTTTTGATTTAACCGAAAAATTAGATGCCAACTATAAGGATCTTATGGGTTTGGTAGGCAAAATGTCCAAAAATGAGTTGAAAGCAAAACCTGATCTTGATGATTATGATCGTTTGGCTAAAGAATTGGTATTTGAACCTCGGGGTGTTGTTACCGATAAACTATTATCGGAGGAAGATATGGCAAAAAAAGAAAAAGAACGTTTGGAGAAACTGGAGCGAGAACGTATGAAACGTATGCGAGCAGAGGGAGAAGAGGATGAGGAAGAACAAAAACCTAAACATAGATCGGCGGATGATTTAGATGATGGTTATTTTGCGTATGGTGATGGAGAGGAGGAAGGTACTTTGGCATATAATATGGATGGTAAGTGATATTTTAAAGTCAATTATATATTTACTCTTACAAACTTGGCAATAACAAATCTTAACTAATAAGATATTCTCATTTTAAGAGGAAACAAAAACGTAGGAAATTTTTTAAAATGTTAAAACTGTTTTCCAGAAATTGGCGAATATTAAAAAACTTAAAGAAATTAACAAAATTATTTTCTTAGACAATTCAAAATTTTGTAAAGTTAGATTTTACGTGTGCTATAAATAATATTGACAAATTCGCAGATATTTTAATATTTAAAAATGCAAAAATTTAGACTTACATTGGGATATAATTAAAAGTTGGAAAGGGCATATTAAATAATAATAATAATTAAAAAAACCTAATATTTAAAACCAGGTACATTGGGTGGCAAGCAAGAAGATAATGAAGAAAACGATGTCGCGGAGGAGGAGCATGAAGCTGTTGAAGAAGAGGAAGATAACGATGATGAAAATGACGAAGGCGAAGAGGAGGAGGAAGAGGATGAAGATGAATCGGAAAATGAAGATGATGAAGAGGATCATTTAAGTGATCTAAAAGTATCCGATTCAGAGGAAGAAATCGACGAAGAGATAACGACAAAGGCAACAAAAGAAAAAGTTACCGACAACCAAAAGAAACAGGAAACGAAAGTAAATATTGAAAGAACTGATCTGCCATTTACTATAGAAATGCCGAAAACATACTCTGAGTTCACTAAACTTTTAAATGAATATAAACTTCAAGATCAATCGATTATTGTAGAGCGTCTGATTAAGTGCAATCATCCAAAATTGGAAGGTGTCAATCGTGAAAAAATAATTAAATTATTTGCTTTTCTTTTACAACTTTTAAATGAAAAATTCTCTGAAGCCAGCCAGGAAGATATAAGAGAACATTTTAAATTTCTTTCATCAATAATGCCTCATCTTTATGATTTGATACATTTAAATCCAGAGAGAATGTGTAATACTTTATTGGATGTTATAAAGGAGAAATATGCTGAATTTAAAAAGAACTCAAAACAATTTCCATCTTTAGAAGTTTTAATTTATTTAAAATTAGTTTCAAATCTCTGTTCTACATCGGATTTCAGACATCCCATTGTGACGCCTTGTTACATATTTATACAGCATATTTTATCTAAAGCTCGTGTACGTAGTCGTCAGGATATAGCTATGGGTCTATTTTTAGTAACTTTAAGTTTAGAATATGGTCAAATTTCAAAAAGATTTTTACCAGCTGCCTTTAATTATCTCTTGGGTGTTGTATTCCTTAGTATACCCAAAAGACCAATAGAAATTATTAAAATACTACCACCCTTCCAAAGTCAAGGTCTTCTAAGTAAACTGCTAGCCATACCAGAAGATTCAAAAGAATTTGTGGATATTAAGGAGGAACCCTTAAAGGCTGAAGATTTAGTTACACAAACATTTTCGAATGATTTTAAGGTGAGGTCATTAAATCAATGTTTGAAACTAATCGAAGATGCTGTGAGTTTGGTTAATGAAAATATTGGCTGTAACTTTTTGGCAACAAACCTATTGGATATGTTGGAAAAGTTGCCATTAACAGCATATCCCACATATGTAAAAGATAATTATGAAAAAACAAAAAGTGCTTTGGAATCGCTAGCCAAAAAAACTCTTACAAAATTGGTACCTCCCGAAAAGAAGCCCAAAGCATTGCGTCTATTAGAGCCTCGTATAGAAACAGTGTATGATGATAAACGACGTCCTAAATTGTCTGCCGCCAAAGAAGAAAAAGTTAAACTTATGGCGAAAATTAAGCGTGAAACTAAGGGTGCTATACGTGAAATACGTCGTGATACAGAGTTCCTGCAGAAAATGCGTATATCGCAACAATTACAAAGGTATATATTTTGGCAAATTATTTTCATAACAATTGTATAATTTTATTTCGTTTACAGTGACAAGGAACGCCGCGAAAAGGTTAAGCGTATTTATGCTGAAGCCTCCCTACAGCAAGGTGAACTTAATGCTATGGACAGAGCCAAGAAAAAGAAGAAATTCTAAATTAATTTTTAATACAGTAAACATGTATAGCATATGTATAGATTTTTCTTATATAGTAATAATGAGTTTTATTTTTATTATAAAAATAAATTAAATTTTCCTAAACTTAATCGACTTTTTATCGCTATTATTCTTTGGACATTTCACGGCATCTTAGTGTAGCTGCCTCCACTGCACCAGCAACTGCTGCCCTGAAGCCAGCTTCTTCTAAATGTTTTAAAGCAGCTGCTGTTGAACCCGCCGGACTTGTTACGTTATCTTTCAGCAAACCAGGATGTTCTTTGGAGTCTCTCACCAAATGTCCTGAACCCATAACAGTTTGAGAGGCTAAACGATAGGCCATATCACGTGGTATACCCATACGTACTGCACCATCAGCTAACGCTTCAATCATTACAAATACGTAGGCCGGTCCACTACCACTTAGAGCTGTTATGGGATCCAATAGATATTCATCGACTTCTTCACATGTACCAATGGCTTCCAATAGTTTTTGAGTATTTTTTGCATCTTCATCGGTGGCCTTTGAACCACGTACAAATACTGAACAACCCGATTGTACTAGAGCTGGTGTATTGGGCATTACACGTATCACACGTGAGGTGGGAGAGAGGTTCTGTAAAGATGTATTAAAAAAATTGTGTGGGTAATTTTATTTATTTTACAAATCTTTAAAAATACTGTATTCCAACACCTTTTAAAAGGCTAAAATTCAAAATTGTCCAATTCTTACAAAAGCAAATCTCGCAAAAGAAACAAGTTTTTTTTTTGTTCCGATCCGACCCAAAATATTGCGTTATAAAAGATATTTGTATTTCTATATATTTAAACAACTTTCGTTTAATTTTTTGTTACAAGGGAATTTAAAAATTATCTCTATCTCCCCACAAATGTTCCACCGATGTACAGTTTAAAAACATATTTCAGGCGATATATGATAATATCATTAAACAACGATTTAATAAATAAAAAAATTAATGCATCAAATGCCGAAGAGACAAAACCAGAAAAGCTACAGTGAATCAACTAAGTTTTTTGCCTACAATTTTTTAAGAGAATTTTGTTCATAAATAAAGTTTCGTATAAACATGTAAAAAGTAAATTGATGTTTTCCAATTAAAAATAAATATTGCGTTGAATGGGAAAACCGTGAAAATATTTTAAAATACAAATTTTGCTGCATTTGTTGTTGCATTTTTTATTGCTTTTCATCAGAATTAGCTGTACAATAAAAATAAAGTATTTTGCATTTTTAGAATTCCAGTTAATTTTGTTGGGTTTTTTCAAATTATTTTTTAAATTCCTTTTTAGAATTTATTGTTTTATTATTAAAAGGACACCTGTTAAGTGTTTTTAATTGTAATCTTCAGAAATTATATCCTCATTGCTTTAAAAATGTTTAAAGGAAAATAATGAGTAAATTCCGATGTAAAAAATTAGTTTAGTTTTTAGAACAAGTGTAAATCAATGAAATACAATTATGAAATATTTATCAATATCAGCATAGAATATAAAGTAAAGTAATTAATGAAATAAATTAAGGAATTAGTATGAATCAAATATTATCTTTTTCCACAAAACCAGATTTATGCAGAATAAGAAAAGTTCAAAAACAGTACGTTTTTCTTCGAAATAAAAAATATATTTTTACTTCGAAAGTGTTCACTCATAACTTTCTTTCAGTTTATTCAAATTCTAGTCACGAAAAAATATTTTGGGTTTTTTCTTTTATAAACTTGTTTTTTTTTTTTTTTTGAAAAACTATTGGTCAATTTAAATGTGTACCGGTTTTCGAAACAAATATTTTCTTTAAGTATGTACTATCAAACTGAATTAAAAATGTATATTTGTTTTTATGAATGTTTGTTTTTATAATCTTTAATGTCTTGTAGATAAAAGGCAAATATAAACATTTCAACAAGCGATAAGAACTCAATCAAAAAAATAAAATTAAAATTTAATTTAAAAAGAAAAACATGCACTAACATAAGTATATTTAATTTAATTACCTGTTCCAATGTTTTGATGGTAACACCCATGGCTACAGAGATAAATAGCTTTTCATTACTTTTTGATTTAACTTCGGCTAAAACTTGTGGTACAACTTGAGGTTTAACAGAAATGAAAATAATATTTGATTTTTCAATGACCGGGTCATTTTTTGTTAAAGTCTCAACGCCAAGTTTCTATAAATACAAAAAAATAAACAGATAATTTTAATTAATTATGAAATAATTCAATTTAATTAATCTTAACACTTTGCACCTGAAATGATTGCAGTGATATAGAATCAGAGGGATGAACACTAGCCATAATTGATTCTGGTTTAGTTAAACCTAAATTAAACAAAACATAACAAAAATAACCTTAGTCAACATTTTTTTAAAAAAATAATAAAAACTATATAATTACCGGCCGATATAAAACCATTTGCCATAGCCTGAGCTATTTTGCCACCACCCAAGAAACCAATTTTACCAATTTTATTCATTATTGTGAATAAGTTCGTATAAAAAAATTAATTTATTTCAAAAAAAAATTTTTTTTAAGAAAATCACGTCTTTAATTGCAACAAGTCAAATAAATACTAAATTCTTAAAATTTTGTCGCAGGTTGTGATAGTGTTTTTGGTGAGACAGAAAAATAACAATATTTTTTTACCGATAAGCCAGTGCTTTTGTATTCTTGGTTTTCAATAGTTTATTCCAATAATACGTAAATAAAACTAGCATATGCTTGAGTTGGAATAGCCACTACAATCTAAGATTTTATATTCTCTTTTCAATTTCTTATCAGTTTTATAATATATTTTAATAATAATAAACAAGTATTTGAATAGTAAAAGAAAAACATTTGTAAATGTTTATTTTTTTTTATTAAAGCTATTGTTATAAGTACAATTTTTTCTTTAAATTACATTCTTTCGGATTGCAATTTTAAAGTCTGTTTAAAGTCCAAATTATTTAGTTAGTCAGTTATAACTCTTTTTTATTTGCTTCCTCGGGGGTGTATGTATAAAATTTTCGTTATTTTGGTTTTGTTTTTTGAAAGTAGGAGGAGGAGTGTCTTTTAAGAGACATTGTTAAGTTGTTGTTTAATGTTTAGAACTTTTAGGTCAACTTTTATATATTTTTCGGTTTGTTATCATTATAAGAAATTCAAAAAAAATATTTATTTGCTTTATATTTTAATGTTCATGATCACTTTGAAGGCAACTTTCTGATCATTATGTTATAAAGGTCTTTTTAAAGAATGTGAAAATATCTTTTATATTTAAAATCTTTCGACTTACAAAAGATATTCTCTAATTGAACATAGAAAAATTTCTTTATCAATTAAAACAATTTAAAAATAAATAGTTTAAAAATATGTTTATAGCAATCGAAAACATTTCTTACTTTTTTTATTTATATTCTCTATAAATAAAAAAATTAAAAATTATTTATAGAAATTTTTTAAATCTATTAAAAATCAAAAATGTATTTTCCATTTATTTTCAAATTAAAGAAAATTGTTGAACTTGAAATTTAATTTTTTTGTTATTTTTAAACTAAGTGCTGAACTTGAATTATATTTAATTTTTTCAAAATTTCCACTATATTAGGGTACCAAGTCACGGCTATTGAATGATTCGCTAACCGATACAAGAACCTCACGTTTTACAAAAATCTTGATGTGAAAAAAAATTTGCGGTTTATTTGGTTCAATAATTTTGTGCAGAAATTTTTATGAAATATTGGATCTAGCTCACTTCTTAAACAATTTTTGAATTCAGCAAAGATTTTAGTCTTAACCCTCCGTCATGCGCATTTATCTGGCCAGATATTTTACGAATTTAACTGTGATTTTAATATATTTCTAATTTGGTTAGGGGTTTGAGTCTCCAGGTACCCTCTACAAATATTGTTAGATATCGTAATATTGTTACTAAAATGATATATCGGGTACCGTAACATTACGTTTGGTTCATCCCACAGCGCCAGATACATGCGCTACGTACGTGACTATCAGAACATGTGCATGACGGAGGGTTAAATAAGAATTTTTAGTTGCCCTCGGCTTCGAGATCCCAAAATAATATCATAAATAGTTCAAAGTAAAAAAAATTTCTGGAATTTTGATGAAACAATGGACCTAAATCCGTTATGAGTCCATTTTCAGATAAAGGTGAGTTTCAGGTCAGATTCGGCAAGTTAGTTTTTGAGATTAAAGTTTAGATATACGGCATCAACACTTTTTTATGAAATTTTTATAAAATATTGCACTTAGCTCTATTCTAAAATCATTTTAGGATTCAGCACAGATTTAAGTCTTAAATGACAAATTTTAGTTGCCCTCGTTCTCAAGATCCCGAAATAACAGTACAAATTGTTCAAAGTAAAAAAAAATCGGGAATTTTGATGAAATAGTAGACGTAGGTGCAGATTTCAAAGTCAGATTTGGCCATTAGTTTTCGATATTAAAGCTAATAAAATAAATCTGAAATTATGTTTTTGATCCAACATTTATCAAAATGTCTGATTTTTTTTAATTTTTGCTTTAAGCTAGGCAAATTTACCTTTAGATAAAAATCCAATGCTGGGGATTCCAAAATAACGATATGTGCTGCATCACCATTATCAACCGCAACGATAAATAATAAGAACAAAAAATAGTATGAAAGAATTAATATTTTCTTTGAAAATTTAATTTTATAATATTTAACCTTTTCTCTGTAGCCTCCGGTAGATTAGTGTTCTAGTCTGGTAGACCGGACTAGAACACTAACCACTGAGGCACTGGTTAAGGAGCGCACAACAGGCCCGATAGAGGCTTAGGTGTATTTCTTCGGATTTGATGTATATATGTACATCCTACTTTCAAACTAACCAACTAACTAACCTTTTCTCTTATAAACCGATATCTCGGACAAGCCATATTCTGGCTGAAGCAATAGCTCAGGTTGTGTCCCCTCTGTGAGCACCATGGTCCCTAGTGATTTCAATGCAGGATCTTTTACACGCCCACATTTAGATATAGTTTAAAAAACCTTGACCAAGACCAGTAAATTTGATATTATATTGAACAGAATTGGGAACGTACATTAAAGCCTTAACTTAAAACCACTTTAATTCTCCTATTATTTGGATTACTGAAGAGGAATGGAGTAATCGCAAAATTACAAAACAAAAACCTTTTAAATATATATTTAAACGCAATATTTTATATTACCCTACACTGCCAGCTCTGTGATTATTATCATATTTTTGGTGTAAAAACGGCCAATTAAAAAGCAGTTATCATTTACATATCGATAGAAAGCAAACTGTCGATAACACCAGAAATTTGTGACATCACTAAAAAATTGTAAAGAAAAAAATGCAGAAATTTTTCAAGACTAGTGAAATTTTGTGAAAAAACACAATCAAAATATTGTAAAACAAATAAAATTATTAAAAAAAAAACATTAAAAACCACTACAAAAGCATTAAATAAACAAAAATATCTAAACAAAGAAAGTACAGCAAAATTAAAACAAAACGAAAGCAATTAAATCCGCAACAACTACGTATTTTAACAAAATTAATATTATTAATTGCTAAGTTATTACGATTGAACTCAAGAACGTAAGAGGAGGAGGAATCAGTAAATTGGTCACATCACAAAAATTGTTTTCGACAAAAAAGGCTGAGGTGAAGAAGTCTAAAAACCAGGAAGTGAGTGAATTTACTTGTAAGATAACAAATTACAATTGTGAAAAAGTAATTTATAGAAGACAAGTTTACAAATCTGTTTGCAACACAAAAAATAAAAAGGTAAATAGGATAAGAGGTGTTGCTGAGGGGAGCTAGACGCTCCCCTTGTGAGTATCACTTTAATTGTTTATATTTTAAGAAGAGTATGCAACAATAACAACTAGAAAACAACATTAGAAAATAAGAATAAAATACAACGCGAAGGTCAGGGTAAAGTGGAAAATATAAAAAATGTAAAATTAATATTTTTATTAATACCTATTACATATATTTTCTTTACATATATCTTTTATTTAAAATATTTGTTTGATTTTGTTGCTTATAGTAGATTTTGCAAATTTCGTTCAAGAAACAAATGATACCAAATTATTTTAATTATTTGATAAAAAACATACATAATATAGAATTAATACTTCTATTTTCAATTTACTTATCACTATTTTTAACAGTTTTATAGTTTGTTTTACATTTATTTAAAAAAAGACACGTGTACTTATTGTTATTGTTTTCTTTTTGTTGATTGCAAATTCTTAAGATTTCAAAAAGGAATATTTTAAAGTTTTTTTTGTTTTCTATTTATATTTTAGCTGTTTAATTTCCTGTTTATTGTCTATTGCTTAGTGGAGCCATGGAAGTTAAAAAAATGCCCAATTCATCGTCGGGCCGTAAACAGCCAACAGCTGTTTCCCGTATGAAACAGGATTATATGCGTTTAAAACGTGACCCATTGCCTTATATCACCGCAGAACCTTTACCCAATAACATTTTAGAATGGCATTATGTTGTCAAAGGTCCCGAAGATTCACCCTATTATGGTGGTTATTATCATGGTACCCTATTGTTTCCCAGAGAATTTCCCTTTAAGCCGCCATCAATTTATATGCTGACACCGAATGGACGTTTCAAAACAAATACCCGTCTGTGTTTAAGTATATCAGGTAAGACTATTATTATTACTATGTATGTTTGGAAATGCAAGTGCCCGGGAAAAATTTTAGAACTTGCTCTAAAAACTACTAGTTCTAGAACGAGTGAAATCGGAACCACTTCAGATACTTAAACAACAACAGCCTTGGAACTAGTAATGTCGCCATTACTTCTGGAACCAGTTCCTTAAAGTATTGTGGTTGTTTTTAAATACATCTAAATAGTTTTCAAGGAACTAATTCTTTGGAACTAGTTCAATGGAAAGCATACTAGTTCCGAATCACTTACTTGGAATCAATTGAATTAAATGTTAGAAAATTAAAAATGTATATACTTTTATTTAACGAAAAGGAAAACGCGTTCAAAGATATTAAAGAGATCCCTAATTGAATGGTACCGAGTGAAGGGAAAGTTAGCTGCTTGTAACGTATATCCTTTAAAAAAATATTTTAAAAGAGATGTGCGGAAGAATTATCTCAGCAGTTCGACAAAGAGTCAATGCATACGAAAAAGACCGTAATTTTCACTAATAGTTACCCACCTGTATGATTGTAATTCGTATGTTTTGGGTCATTCGTCACGAATGCACCCTTTGTAATCGAGAATGAAGACAGTCGTCACTTTAATGTCCCCTTTGTAAGCGGGAGCGGAGATAGTCGTCTCTTAACTGTCCTCAAGTAACCTAGAGATTAAACTCTTAAAAGTTGTTTTTTTGTTGTACTTCCGAAAGTAGTTATTTTACCCATCTTTTGGAGAAATGTTATTACTTTCTACTAATATTCCACCATCTGGTTGACTCAAATTTATAACTTTTGGGTCAATCGTCTCATTATTGTCCCATAGTATTCTGGAGAGTAGACACTTGAAATTTTTAAATTTTAGTTCCATTAATATCTTACCACCTGGCTGACTCGAAATCGTATGTTTTTGGTCTTTCGTCACAAATAAACTCTTTGTAATCGAGAATGAAGACAGTCATCACTTTAGTGTCCCCTTTGTAAGCGAGAGCAAAGGCAATTGTCTCTTTGTAGGGTGTAGAGTGACGATTGACTTCCTCGTAGGACAAGCCCATGTTAAAATGGTCAGTCACCTGGGTAGTCAAGTGGCTAGGGGCCACCACAAGTGGTAGATTAAGTGGTCAGTTCGGGACTGTCCCGTCGAACTGCTGGGATATTTAGTCTTACTTAAGATATGTATTTGTATGTAAGTTATGTAAATAACATTGGTACAATAGTCAAAAAACCTCAACAATTTCTCAAAATTGCTCCTAATCTTAGTAATTAAAAAAAAAAGCTAAATAAAAAATATTTCTTTATACGTTCTCTAAAGCTTTCCTGGAACTTGTTCCGAGGTTGCCAAATTCGAACAAAAAACATTGATTGAAAGAACTAGTTCCAAAAGCGTTCCAAAGAACGAGTATCGACTCCATAACGCTTCCTCAGAACGAGTTCCGAAGGTGACAATTTCGAGCAAAATTAATTGGTCTCAACACCAAATTAGAACGAGTTCAGGCTAAAATCATGTGTTCTAGAAATAGTTGGAGAACTAATACAAATTTTCATGGTTGCTATAGTTTTAAAAAAACTTTTTAATTTTAAATTTTTTTGTTTTATTTTTATATCCTTCACCTTCGTGAGAAGGGTATATATAAGTTTGTCATTCCGTTTGTAATTTCTATAATATAATTTTCCGATTATATAAAGTATATATATTCTGGATCCTTATAGATAACAGAGTCGATTAAGCTATGTCCGTCTGTCTGTCTGTTGAAATTAACTTTCTGAAGACTCCAGATATCTTCGAGATCCAAATCTTCAATAATTCTGTCAGACATGCTTTCGAGAAGTTTCCTATTGAAAATCATCAAAATCGACTAATAAATAACTGAGATATGGGTAAAAATCTGAGACTACCTCTGAAAATTTCCTCAACAAATTATAAATAAAAGCATAAAAACAACAACAAGGAGATAAAGCAGTGATATGTTGGTAATATTGCTCATATTTGTTTGAGGGCGGTAATACAGTTTAACGGTGGTAGTACAGTACAACGGTTAATATTTCTTTGTTTGTGTATGTTATGTGTGACATGTGTGCAGAGATACAAAATAAATAAAAACTGTTTTTTAAAACATACTTGGTGAAGGGTATATAAGATTCGGCACAGCCGTATATATAAATATGACTTGTTTAATTTTCGGATGTTTTTTTTAGAAATTTAGAATTTTTTTTTTTACTTTTAACTTTAAAAATTTTTAAAAATTTCACTATTAAATACAAAGTTTAGAGAAAATTTGCAATATGTTTTTATTAGTGCTTATATCTATATTCTTTATTTAAAAAAAAAGTTTTATATTATTTATTTTCGAAAATTAAAATTTTGTTAAAAATTTTTTTAATTTTATTTTAACAATATTAGATTTCCAAAATATATATCCAAATTTTATAAAAATTCCATCTTTTTCTTTTAGACTTCCATCCCGATACATGGAATCCAACTTGGTGTGTTGGCACTATTCTTACTGGTTTATTAAGCTTTATGGTGTGTTATGAAACTCAAATCACTTAAGCATTATAAAAACACGTAATATTTGTTTTTTATATCGTTTTAGTTGGAAAGTACCGCTACATTAGGATCAATCGAAACTACAAATTATGAAAAACAGCAACTCGCCAAAAAATCGCTTGCATTTAATTTAAAAAATCCCCATTTTGTTGAATTATTTCCCGAAATATGCGAAGAGATTAACAAAAGACTTCAAACTGAAAAAGAACAGAAATTGAAAGCATTAAATGCTGCTGCAAATGGTACAATTGCCAACGGTACAAATGGTCTCAAAGCCACACTGAATGGTGGTGGTATGGTGGGCGTCGGCGGTGTGAGAGCCCGTTTAGCTGCAAATGGTACAACTGCAAATGTAAACGATATAAATGGTGGCACTGCAGCAGATCCAAATTCAGCGAAAAGTCTATCAAATTCTTACTTGAATTGGCAATCAAATATCATAATTATAATATGTTTTGCTATATTTGTATTAGTTGTAAATTATGTTTTCAAAAATATTAATCAGGAATAGAAGCTAATGATGTTAATGTTAAATTGTCAATATTAGCGAAGAGGATGGGATGCGCATAAAATGAAATTGTTTACCTTTTTTTTACATGTTTTGTTTTAATTTGCTTTATAGTTTGTATGTATGTTTATTTAATATAACTTATCTTCAATTACTCTCCCTCTTCTGTTCTATTTCTAACTACATACAGTTTTCTTGGATTCCAAACATTTCTCTCACTTTACAATGTAGAGTTTTATAAATAAATAGAAATAATAAAATATGGCATATTAATACAAAATAAAATTTATATACCTATATATTACAAAATTATCCCAGCCTATAAAAACAAAATTATTTCATGGTGAAAACCTAATACTTCACTTATTATATACATACATAGTTCTACGTTAGAGTTATAATTTTTGTAAAAAATTAAATAATTAATCGTTGGGGATAGTAGGCAAAGTATATTTAAATTTTAGTAAAAAATAAAAAATGATAAATAAAGTAATTGAAATACAACAACGCTTATTTGTGTAATATACATATTAATTAAATTTGTATTCTGTACATGACTTTAAGTAATAATTAATGAATAAAAAATTTTAAAGCAAAATCTATGTATTTTCTCTAAAATTAACTTAAATTAAGAGTTAATGTTTAGTGATTTGTGTTTAGTCAGAAAAGTTTTAAAGTGACGTAGATATTTTAATGTTTTAGCAGTTTAAAGTGCAATTTGTAATTGCCATGAAAAGCAATTATTCTGAGAATTTGTATTTATTTGAAGTTTGAATCTGTGGTTTTGTTGTTAAAAGTTTTTAAACTTTTCATTACAATATTTATTTTATATGAATACGTATCTGTAGAGATAGTTAGAAAATGTCGTTATTATTACTGCATACTTGATGCACATTGCGGCACTTGACACGAAATTGAAACGGGTCAAAAACAAGTTCCTTAATCTATGATTAAAGATATAAATAGTCAAGTCTACAGTCAAGTCTATAGTTGAGTAATTAGTATAGACTATAGACTAGACTATAGACCAAACTATATACTAGACTCTTGACTATAGACTATACTAGACTAGAGAATAGACTATAGACTATGAACTATAGAATAGACTATAGAATAGACTATAGAGTGTGAACTATAGAATAGACTAGACTGTGGACTATGCTATAGACTAAACTATATACTAGACTTTAATGTAGACTATAGACTAGACTATAAAGTATACTATAGACTAGACCATAGACTAGACTATAAAGTATACTATAGACTAGACTATAGACTAGACTATAGACTAGACTATAGACTAGACTATAGACTAGACTATAGACTAGACTAGACTATAGACTAGACTATAGACTAGACTATAGACTAGACTATAGACTAGACTATAGACTAGACTATAGACTAGACTATAGACTAGACTATAGACTAGACTATAGACTAGACTATAGACTAGACTATACCATAGACTGGACTTTACTGTGATAATTTGACGGCACATTCGGCATCAATATAATAGAGGCTGTCTGGGTTTATATATGGTTTATCACTCGATACATATATAAACCCAGACAGCCTCTATTATATTGATGCCGAATGTGCCATCAAATTATCACAGTAAAGTCCAGTCTATGGTGTAGTCTAAGTTGAAAATAATTTTCGACATTCTTATATTACATGTGATCTAAATATATAGTAGATAT